>NC_053028.1:612573473-612699353 GCF_003073215.2 Triticum urartu
ACATGTATTATGTTTCCGGTTAATACAATTCTAGCATGAATAATAAACATTGATCATGATATAAGGAAATAAATAATAACTTTATTATTGCCTCTAGGGCATATTTCCTTCATGAAGTGTTAAAGCTCAAAGAAGGAGCATTGCAATAAGATAGTGATGAAGGATCATCCTTAATAAGCATACTATCATCATTGCAATGACCAACACTACTCACCATATCATTACCTTGTGGAAAACCACATGTAGGTAAAGTAGAAGAAGTTGAGAAGACTATACGACCGGAGGTGGAGGGAGAAAAATTATCCCCACAAATCTTGGACACACCATATTTATCTTGAAGCTTCGTCCACAACTCATGAGCATCCCGAAATGGCATGAGTTGAAATATAACTACATTGCTCAAAGCATCAAAAAGCACCTTAGAAGCTTGAGCATTGAGATAAGATTTTTTCTCATCCTATAAAGATAATCTTTGGGGGTCCTTTGGAGGAGAAAAACCCATATCTACAATTCGCTGTAAATTTGGGTCCATGACCCTAAAGAGATTAAGCATGCGAATTACCCAAACATCAAAATTTGTGCCATCGAAACTAAGAGTGTCAGAGAATCCTAATCCCCTAGTCGACATCTTTACTCTCTAGGCGGTAAAGCCTAATAAAGAGAGACGAGGCTCTGATACCAATTGAAAGATCGTGGATGTCGCCTAGAGGGGGGTGAATAGGCGTTTTAAAATAATTACGGTTTAGGCTTGAACAAATGCGGAATAAACCTAGCGGTTAATTTGTCAAGAACAAAACCTACAAAAACTAGGCTCACCTATGTGCACCAACAACTTATGCTGAGCAAGATAAACTACTAGGTGATAGCAATATATATGACAAGAAACAATATGGCTATCACAAAGTAAAGTGCATAAGTAAAGAGCTCGGGTAAGAGATAACCGAGGCACGCGGAGACGATGATGTATTCCGAAGTTCACACCCTTGCGGATGCTAATCTCCGTTTGGAGCGGTGTGGAGGCACAATGCTCCCCAAGAAAACACTAGGGCCATCGTAATATCCTCACGCCCTCGCACAATGCAAGATGCCGTGATTCCACTAAGGGACCCTTGAGGGCGGTCACTGAACCCGTACAAATGGCAACCTTTGGGGGCGGTCACCGAACCCGTACACTTTGGCAACCCTTGGGGGTGGTCACCGGTACCCGTCAAATTGCTCGGGGAAATCTCCACAACCTAATTGGAGACCCCGACGCTTGCTCGAAGCTTTACACCACAATGATTGAGCTCCGAACACCACAAAGGTTGGGGTTACCTCCCCAACAACACCATGAAGCTTCACCACAATGGAATGTGGCTCCGAGGTGACCTCAACCGTCTAGGGCGCCCAAGCACCCAAGAGGAACAAGCTCAAGGGTAGCAAGCACCCAGAGTAATGAGCTTCTCAACTTGTAACTTCCACGTATCACCGTGGAGAACTCAAACCGATGCACCAAATGCAATGGCAAGGGCACACGGAGTGCCCAAGTCCTTCTCTCCCAAATCTCACCAAAGCAACTAATGCTAGGGAGGAAAGTGAGAGGAAGAACAATAAGGAGAACACCAAGAACTCCAAGATCTAGATCCAAGGGGTTCCCCTCACATAGATGAGAAAGTGATTGGTGGAAATGTGGATCTAGATCTCCTCTCTCTTTTCCCTCAAAAACTAGCAAGAATCCATGGAGGGATTGAGAGTTGACAAGCTCGAAGAAGGTCAACAATGGGGGAATAACACGAGCTCAAGAGATAAGGTTCATTGGGGAAGAAGACCCCCTTTTATAGGGCCTCCCGAATCCAACCGTTATGTGCTCAGCCCGCACACGAGCGGTACTACCACTTAGCATGGTCAAAACACCCCAACGAGAGAGAAAACACGAGCTGAAAATCTGCCAGAGAGGTAGTACCGCTCTGGGGAGAGGTAGTACCACTTACTGCTTATAAGAGGTTCTACCGCTCGGGTGGAGAGGTAGTACCTCTTACCGCATATAAGAGGTACTACCACTCAGGTGGAGAGGTAGTACCGCTTACCGCTTATAAGAGGTACTGCCGCTCTACTACCGCGAAACTTGACACGAAAAAGGCACATCCCAAGAAGCAGCATTACTACGCGCGGCACAGGGCCGCGGTACTGCCGCTTACAAGCGGTACTAACACTCTAGAGAGCAGTACTACCGCTTGAGGCTTTCAAGAACACAACAGAGAAAACAGAGGATGCAATAAGCCTAAACTGCCACAACTTCTGCATATGAGCTCTGAATTAAGCAAACTCAAGCTTGTTGGATAGAAGACGACGAGTAGAATCCAACAACGAGTGGTTATAGTAAGAAGAGGCAGGTGAGGTATGCCTAACAAATGGAGGAGAGAAACCTCCAACCGAGAAGAACCGACATAACCTCCAACATCGAAAACATCATAAAAGATGCGAGTGAACTCCGCTTCCGATGAACTCGAGCTTGTCATCAAGATGACCATAAGATCTAAGACTCACAAAGAGAACCAAACAAGAACCAAGAAAGATGATGCAAGGATGCAATGGTTTGAGCTCTCTACGAATGATACGTTCAAGCTACTCATTGAGAGCCCCCCTTGATAGTACGACAATCGATCCTATGACCCGGTCTCCCAACTACCATCATGAGACCGGTAAAATAGAAAACCTATCAAGGGCAAACCTTTGCCTTGCACATGGTCCACTTGAGCTAGATGATGACGATCTTGACTCCCTCAAGTTGGACCACCTTTCTTGATTGCGTTGGCTCGATGAAGACTAGTTGATTGCTCCCCATACTCCACTATGGGTGAGCCACTCTTCCGCACATCTTCACAAGTCCATTGTCACCACAATGGACGGCAAGCTTCAAGCATTTGATCTCTTCGTGATGCTTCACTTGAATTTGCACACCGCAACCTAACCCCACAAAGAACTCTCACAAAGATCATGGGTTAGTACACAAAGCGTAATTTACAATGCTTACCATACCATGGGATCGATTGATCCCTCTTGGTACATCTTCTACGCTTTGTGGGGTGACCAACTTGATTCACTCTTTGACTTAGTCTTGATCAACCTCTCACAAGACCAATCTTTAGGTAATTCCTTGAATAGCACCTTGGTCGACACAAACTCTCCTTGAAACCAACACATGTACTTCAAGAAAAGCCTATGGACAAAACCTTCAAATATAACTCAAGGCAACCATTAGTCCATAGAGATTGTCATCAATTACCAAAACCAAACATGGGGGCACCGCATGTTCTTACACTTACCTTCGTCGAGATCCCAATCTTCAAAGTTGCGTTTAATTCTCTTCAATAAATCCCATTTGAATTCAATAGTCTTCATCATAAAAGAACTAGTACAAGAAGTATCGAGTATGGAGCGATTATTAAGAGAAAGCCGAGCATAATTGTTTTGAATAATAATTTCTCTTGAGAGCTCATGATTGGGGCATGAATATAACATTGACTTAAGCCTCCCCCAAGCTTGAGAGATGCTTTCTCCTTCGCGAGGCCAAAATTATATATATAATTACAATCACGATGAACCAGATGCATAGGATAAAACTTGTGATGAAATTCCAATTTCAATCGGTTGTAGTTCCATGATCCCATATCATCACATAGCCTAAACCATATCAATGCCTTTCCCTTCAAAGATAAAGGGAAGACCTTCTTCTTGATAACATCCACGGGCATACCTGTAAGCTTAAATAATCCACAAACTTCATCCACATAGATTAGGTGCAAATCGATATGTAATGTTCCATCTCCTGTAAAAAGATTAGCTAGCAGTTTCTCTATCATACCCGAAGGGATTTCAAAGTAAACATTTTCAGTAGGTTGAGGAGCAACTCTTTGCTCTACTGGTCGGGGTGAAGATACCCCGAACAAGCCCCTCAAAGGATTATGTTCCATAGTAACAAGTGACAGTAAATTTCAGCACACTATATAATTTTTTTCTTCCCAAAGGCGCTTCACTCCCCGGCAACGGCGCCAGAAAAGAGTCTTGATGACCCACAAGTATAGGGGATCTATCGTAGTCCTTTCGATGAGTAAGAGTGTCGAACCCAACGAGGAGCAGAAGGAAATGATAAGCGGTTTTCAGTAAGGTATTCTCTGCAAGCAATGAAATTATCGGTAGCAGATAGTTTTGTGATAAGGTAATTTGTAACAGGTAACAAGTAACAAGAGTAAATAAGGTGCAGCAAGATGGCCCAGTCCTTTTTGTAGCAAAGGACAAGCCTGGACAAACTCTTATATAAAGGAAAACGCTCCCGAGGACACATGGGAATTATCGTCAAGCTAGTTTTCATCACGTTCATATGATTCGCGTTCGGTACTTTGATAATCTGATATGTGGGTGGACCGGTGCTTGGGTGCTGCCCCTCCTTGGACAAGCATCCCACTTATGATTAACCCCTCTTGCAAGCATCCGCAACTACAAAAGAAGTATTAAGGTAAACCTAACCATAGCATGAAACATATGGATCCAAATCAGCCCCTTACGAAGCAACTTATAAACTAGGGTTTAAGCTTCTGTCACTCTAGCAACCCATCATCTACTTATTACTTCCCAATGTCTTCCCCTAGGCCCAAACAATGGTGAAGTGTCATGTAGTCTACGTTCACATGACACCACTAGAGGAGAGACAACATACATCTCATCAAAATATCAAACGAATACCAAACTCACATGACTACTTATAGCAAGACTTCTCCCGTGTCCTCAGGAACAAACTTAACTAATCACAAATCATATTCATGTTCATAATCAGAGGGGTATTAATATGCATAAAGGATCTGAACATATGATCTTCCACCAAGTAAACCAACTAGCATCAACTACAAGGAGTAATCAACACTACTAGCAACCCACAGGTACCAATCTGAGGTTTTCAGATAAAGATTGGATACAAGAGATGAACTAGGGTTTGAGATGAGATGGTGCTAATAAAGATGTCGATGGAGATTGACCCCCTCCGCTGGAGAGGATTGATGGTGATGACGATGGTGATGATTTCCCCCTCCCAGAGGGATGTTTCCCCGGCAGAATAGCTCCGCCGGAGCCCTAGATTGGTTCCGCCAAGGTTCCACCTCGTGGCAGCGGAGTTTCGTCCCGTAAGCTTGCTTATGATTTTTTTTTTCTCAGACGAAAGACTTCATATAGAAGAAGATGGGCACCGGAGGCCTGCTAGGGGGCCCACGAGACAGGGGGCGCGCCTAGGAGGGTAGGGCGCGCCCCCACCCTCGTGGCTAGGGTGTGGGCCCCCTCTGGTTAATTCTTTCGCGAGTATTTTTTATATATTCCAAAATATGCTCCAGTGAAGTTTCGGGACTTTTGGAGTTGTGCAGAATAGGTCTCTAATATTTGCTCCTTTTCCAGCCCAGAATTCCAACTGTCGGCATTCTCCCTCTTCATGTAAACTTTGTAAAATAAGAGAGAAAAGGCATAAGTATTGTGACATAATGTGTAATAACAGCCCATAATGCAATAAATATTGATATAAAAGTATGATGCAAAATGGACGTATCATGCCCCCGCGCACGCCTCGCCACCGGGCTATGGCTTCTTTTTCATAGTTGCCCCCACCTTCCATGTAAGCCTCCCTCCCATCCTAATCCTTCTTCTCCAATGCCGACAACCCATCCCACACCCTAAATTGTCAAGCCTTAGGCTTCCCTCCACCCGTGGCACTACATATGCGTCGTCCCTGACTCTGGGTCACTCCCACTTGCCGCGACGGCGCAACGCCCTCGGCCCCACCTTGGAGATACACTTCCTTCTCTCTCTGAAAATCGACCAACCCAAATTTTGATTTGAAGCAACAATTTTTCTGATTAGTTAGTTCGTGCAATTAGAAAAGTGCACCGAGCATTGTGTTCTATGAGGTGTGCAGTGGTTCCTATACATAGAAAGTGGTTGCTTAGAACCAATATACTCGCTGACTGAAATGAGTGAACAAACACAATAAAATACGTCTATATACATCTGATTCGGAAAAAAAGTTACAACATTTTATAATAGTAAACAGTGGCAATAACAGTCTTGCATCGAAAAAGGTTGCAATACGCCACATTGTTATGTATAATTTCTACCTTTTTAAATAGTGGGTAGAAAATTAGTTAGGTGACTAGGCGGCATACGCACGATAGGATTTGCTCCTTCTTTTCCAAATGAAATGTAGCTGATTTTACTATGCCCATATTGATCTAGCCTTATTGTTCCACTGAAGAATTTGTTGGTGCTAAGGAACTCTTGATTTGCCCCTAAAAAAAAGAACAGTTTGTGATACAGACAATTTTTCCCTTGTTCCAAATATACGCCAGACTTTTTTTTGCTTTTTCTTAATTGAAAAGGAGGTTGAAACTCCATTGCGTCATATTGATGCACACAACCATCTTTAGCGAATTAATGCAAAACAACGAGACCAAAGTTGGGAGTACACAATATGCAACTACGACAAATTATTATAAGAATTTAATTCCAATATCTACGACTGAGTCGTCTTCTTCTGTAGCAACATCTTCAAAAAAGGATAAACACTCTTGCCACCGTCGCCACGTCCGGCCGGAGAAAACAAATGACAATGGTTTTCATCTTGCTTATTGTGGTCAACCACTCAACGCAACACACCAGCAGTAAGACAATGATTTCAATAAGGCAATGCTACAAGTCTGTTGCCGCTGAGCCCAACCAAAAAATTTCAGAACAAGAGTTTCACCCCGAACATGAAGAAGTGCTCCGGTCACCATGGTGAGTTGATAGTTGCGCGAGCTAGTACTCCACGCCGGTCCAAAGTGACTCTAGTAGATTTTTTTTTTTTTGAAAAGAAGAATTACATCCGGCCTCTGCATCAGCATGATGCACACATCCATCGACTCTAGTAGATAGATGGAATATATTCCCACCTCGGACCATCACCATAGTCGTCGGGAGGCCAGACATGCCACGGGGCGGAACTGTCCATTTCCACCATTTGGTCCTTAAAGCCACAGCTAGAAAGATCATCTTGCTCCTAGTTTGTGGTGATGATTTGGTGATTAAACCTAATTTGATGGAATATCTTGTGCACTTTAGCGTCAGTTCCCTTTTGCGCATCAAAGCAAATAATGAAAATCAACTGGTTTAACCAACTAATCACGCAATCATCACTACAAGCCAGGAGCAAAATGGTGTGCATGGTAGCCGATGGTTTTCTAAAGAGACCCACAGAGAGCATTGTCGACTTCAAGATTGACTGATTGATGGAGGTAACCGCTGATCCGGTGATGTGAGAACTCAACTCGTTTCTTTTTCCCTTTTTTGCCTACTGGGCAGGTAGGAATAGTACCAACTGCCAACTGCGAATAGGTGGTTAAATATTGGCATCATTCCGATTTAAACCCTTGAGCTGTTCCTGATGACCGGCTAACCCAGAGGCTTGTTGTTCAAAGAATATCTACAGTGAAGTTGAGTTGCTGTCAAATGAATAGGATGGCGTGTCCGTCTATCTTCAAAGATGGTATCGAAAAATAGGAGTTAAGTTGATCGGGACATGGTGAGTTGGTATTGCTCTTGTGAATGAGACAACTTGAGAAATGAAAAATCAAATGTGGAGTAGGTAGCCCATGCGCAAACAGTGGTGGAACAGGTGCTAGGTGCTGGACCAAATCAGCACTGCAAGCGTGCTCATCTCCAAAGAAAGAAGAATATAATCCAGTGGAATAAGCAAAGAAAGACTACTACTTAAGAAAGTGCGCCCACTTTTGTAACGTTGCCAGCCGGAATGTTCCATGTCTGCATTACGTGTGTGTGCTCCCATGTTTGTTTGTGAAGCGTGTAAGAAACAACTGCTAACTAAACAAAGGATCGGAGGGGACAAAGCATAGGGTTAATGGCCGGCAGCATGACCCGGGTGGCGGATGATTATATGCACAATGGCACGCCTAGTAGCTTCAACTAACAATGCATTTGGCCTTTTGTCTCAAGTCTTGTTCGACAACATACTGGAACTTGGTCTGCAAAAAAGGTTTGGAACTATGTATTTGTGACTGAAGAGACAGTGGAAAGGTCGTTTGACCAGCGAAATTTTATAATCATGCATCCTGGTTTCGGTAGGCCCACTTTCTAAAACTTAGAAAAAATATTTGTAAGTTTTCTGAAATTCTAAAAAGAAGACGCACCTATATATTTAGTTGAAAGTTATCCACTTAAATGTTTATGAAACAATCTAGCCATTTGCAATGAATGGTCATATTATTTCACGAAAATTTAGATGTGTAAGTTTCTAATTAATACCTATGTGTTTCTTTATTTATTTATTGTAATTTGTCAAAATGTATAGCTATGTTTTTTTTTTCATTCTAAGTATTAGAAGTGGATTGTTGGTGTATCTAAGTTTCCAGAATCCGTGCACAAAGAATCCACTCCACTTTTTCCCTACGGAGAGAAAGAAGTGAAACCACCTATGGTTGGTGCCTCCATTTGCCGGCGTTGTCTCCGGTGGCTCACCTCCCCTGTCGGCATCCGGTCGCCGGTGGGAGTGGACGCCACGGTTGCGTGTGAGGTTGGGGGGGGGGGGGGGGGGGGGGGATCTTTGACGCGCTGGAGAGGTGACGCCGACTCGTCCTTGGTTTCATCTCTGATGGTGGTGCTGGGGGCGGTGAATGAAGTTTCTCTTGATCCCTCTTCGACGTAGCGATTACCATTGTCGTCTCTGGTGAATCCAATAGATTTGTTGGTCAAGTAGGGTTGGCGCGGCAATGATGATGACTTTGTGGAGGCCCGTTGTGCTTCAGGCCGACATGATGCCAACCTTAATCACCTAAAAAAACTTTCAAAATCCACTCTATACACTGTCAACCAAGGAACAAACCATATGATTAGAATCAATCTTTTTTTTCTACTTATTAAGGGGCTTGTTGTTCCCAATTTCATTTGCATGGAACCAATAAAACAGCTTAGGTTCAATATGAATAGGTCAGAAAGCCAAAAAAAGTGTTCCTTTCCCTTAGCGGCGGCTAGGGTCACATCTCACATGCAAGCAACACCTCGAACCGTGGACTTGCCTCCCCTCCACCTGCCGCTCTGGTGGCGGGCAGGAAGATTCTAGGCCTTTGCTCCGACCAGTAGTTTTAGGTCAGGCTTTTAGTCCTCTCAGGAGCGGCGTTCGGATGGATGTTGGTGCTTCTTCTTTGATTTGGTCTTCTGGACTCCGATCCTCCTCGAGTTCGCTCGTCTGGACAGATTCGACGGAGCTCCGGTGTAGATTCCTACTGTCTCCTTGAGGCGGCGGCGCTAGGTTTTCTCGTCGTGCGTGTGCGCTTCGGATCGATTCAAGGATTCAACAACGACGACTCTAGGGTGTTGATCCTTAAGGACACGTGTACAAAGACTTCTTGACTGTCATCGAAGGACAAACCGGCTTCGATAGGGAAGCGGTGGCAACGGCGTGTCGGCGGCTCGTTTTTCGGTAGTCTAGAGACCTCGATGTAAATTTTATTATGCTTTGGGTGTTTTGTACTCCCTCTGTAAACTAATATAAGAGCATTTAGATTACTACTTTAGTGATCTAAAAACTCTTATATTAGTTTACGGAGGGAGTACTTCATAATAGATCCGGATGCTTTTATTAAAAAAAAGGAATAGCGAGAAGGCCTTGATCATGAATATGTTCTGTTTTTATGGAAAATACTCCCGGGCCTCTCCACGGACAGATAATGACACAACCCGTTGATCGCCAATTTTGTGAAATCAGAATTAAAATGTTCCTACTGCCTTGGTATACACCCAATGGTTCAATTCCTGTGAGAAGGAATCTAGGTTGGCTTTGTTCCTGTTGCAGCTTTTGTTCGAATTCTGCAATGGTCCGGTCTTGGGGTCAAGCAATCAGTTCCCTTGCACCCCCATCTTTGTCATATCCTCCACCCTTTATAAGCTTTTGGTTGTGCCTTTCCTTTGATGAAAGTGAGCATCTAGTGCTTAGTTCTTTCCTTTTGGGCATTGATTGCTTCTCAAAGACAACAACAAGACAACCAGCTTTGGACCCGGCCCCTCCTTCCCTGGCATGAAAAGTTCCGTGGAACCTCCGCTGCGCTTTGTAATCAGATGTTCCCGAACGAGAAACCTATGATTCAAAGCTGGTCCTCGCGACGATAAAATAATGCCAGCGACAACGCTGATGGCTAGCAGAGCGCGTCCGGTTTCAGGCCATGATTGCTTCGTTCGACTGATGATGGCAGGCAGGGCGACATGGATGGACAACTAGCAAAGATCGCACGAGACATGGCCTCCAATCTCGCAGCGCAGATCATGCATGCACTGTTCCCTTTTAAATCACGGCATGAACCCCTGAACTGAAGCAAACTGCCGACGCGAGAGGAACAAGCAGCGGCATCTGCGGTGGTCACCACCGATCTTTCTTTTTTCGAGAGCATGGTCACCACCGATCTAGCCGTGCTGTTATTTCTTATTGTGTGCGTGCGTGTTACTGCATGGAATCCAAACCGGAAAGAAAAGAGAAGGCGTGTGTTAGGTGCGCGCGCCTACCGCGTGCGTGCGCTGCTCCAGGCCACGCACACCGGCACACGCGACGCCGGCCGGCGAGCACGCCGTGTCGTGTCCCATCCGGGGGATGCCGTTGCCTTGGGCCTACGCAAATTGACGGCGTACTCGCCGTTCGGTACGAGCCGCAGCCGGCCACCCGATGGATCGAGCTCGTCTTTCCGCTCCGCCACCTTCCACAAGATTAGGTCCAAAGTACGCGTGTTGATGATTGGCGCCGAGCTAGCTGCTCAAGCTGTACAGTACAGCTCATGGGCTCTGGTCGCCTGCCACGCCGTTCCTGCCCGGAAAGGCAAGCAGAGCACGCGGCTGCAGGCGCGGCCATGCATGATTGGCTCCGGTCAAGAAGGTGCTAATTCTGATTTAGTCTCATTTTTGTTTTGTATCCTTTGAGGACTGCGACGCGGGTTGGCAGGAACTCGACGTGAGATCAGGTTCGGGACGTCAACGGTACTACTATGTGAAGATTAGCGACATGCAATGCGTCGTCGACCGATCATTGGTGCTGTCTGTGTAACGAGGGGCATGCGCTGGACGGATAGGGACGGGCAGACATGATCGTCGGATGCAACGTACGTACCGCGGCGCCGATGCGTGCGAGCGTGTCCGTCCAACCGCAGCCGCGGGCGGGAAGGCGCCGGCGCCGGCGCCGGCGCGGCGCTGACCCGCCACTGCCCGGCCGGTGCAACCGCAGCCTGCTGCAGATGCGTGCGAGCGTGTCCGACTGCTCTCCGTCCACGACGGCGACGGCGGAGCGGGCATGGGTACGTCGCGAGCCATTTTCTATAGCGCAGTGGCGAGCCGAACTGCGTTCTTTTTTTCTCAGACGAGCTGGCGCTTTTAGAGAGAAGATAACCCAACAGGCCGTGCAGCCCACGGGTGACGATCAACTAGACCGGGCCGTAACTGGGGAGCTCCTATTTGCCGCATTAGTCGCTTGTTCGCACAGATCGCGCCCGATTGGGCCGGCCATTGGGGTCAGCGCCAAGGGTTTGACCAATATTTGAACAATATTTTTCAAAATTATGAACAATATTTGAACTTCGGGAAAAGCTGAAAATAAAAAGGAAAAATAATATCGAAAAAGAAAAGAAAAAACAAAGAAAACGAAAAAAAATAAAGAACAGAAAAAGACAGTGAAGAAAACCTGAAAAAACCAGTAGAAGGAAATAAACCAAAAAAACTCGGTTCAGGGAGAAGGTTCCCAAAACCGGTTGGCACCCACCTGTGGTCACGCTCTAAAGCGGGCCGGCCCAGATCCTGCGCTTTGTGTGCTACACCTGTGCGTTGCCTCGACAGTTCGACGCAACGAGTGGCACATAGGGAATTCCTCATAACTGCACGAAGTTTTGAAAAGTAGCTTGTCCTCAAGTGGTAAAAGGATGTGCTGTCAAAATCCAACAACTTTCCCGAAGACGCCAGAAAGGAAGGTACTCCCTCTGTCCCATAATATAATAAGTAATTTCCTATTTGCCGCTTGTTGCCACAAGATGCCGGCCGCTTGCCCCGGCCTCATTTCAATGTGATTTTTTTAATCCAATTTATTCTTCTACTAGATGATTTCTTCGAGTTGTTACGTTTTCTATTTTCCTTTTTATTAGTTTGGTTTTTCATTACTTATATAATATTTGAAAAAATATGAACATTTTTAAAACTCCTAAGCAATTTTTTAAGGATATGTTTCAGTTACATGATTATTTTTAAAAATCAAAATCATTTATTAAATTCATGAAATTTTGAGAATCCACAAATATTTTTTAAATGCAATAAGTTTTTAACTTGTGAATATAATTTAAAGAAAATAGAGTTTTATTTAGAGAAGACAAGTGTGTTATAAGAGTTCATGTCACTGCATTATAGGCTATGTTCATTTGAGGTTATTATTTTTAAATGGTTGTGCTATAATCGTCTCTATGACAGTGTTATAGGCTAGTTCATGTTTTTTCTCATGCCTTGTGCATGAAAGGTTAGGGTTCAAAAAAGGAAGGGCCACCTGAACTCACAAGATAAGCCTGCTATGGGTTGAAAGGTATCCATGGACTACATTAAAATGAATTTGGGTTGAATTAGCTAACCAAGCACCACATACAAGTATTTGGGTCTGCCAACGGATATGAGGAGATCAAAGAATGGGGTCTCTAAGTATTTGAACGATAAAGTATGGAAGCGAATTCAGGGACGGAAGGAGCAAATTTTGTTAGTAGGAGGAAAAAAATTCTTATTAAGTCAATGTCACAAGCTCTACCTATGCAATGGAGTGTTTCAGATCATCGAGGGGGTTATGCTAGCATATTGATTCCATGCTTCGTATTTTTTTGTGGGGTCGAAGGAAGGGAAAAGGAAGAAAACTTCAGTGATCTACGAGGATATGACCCAGTCAAAATGTTTGGGAGTACCTGGTTTCCGAAATATGTAGTTATGCAATCTTGCACTACTACCGTAACAAGGATGGAGGTTGGTACAGCAATAGAGTACTTTCAGTGAATGAATTTTAAAGGAGGTGCACCATTCTACTGGAGATTTTCTATCAGCGTCATTGGGCTCCCGTCCCTCGCAGATTTGGAGGTCTATTCTAGATGGCCAGGAAGTGCTTAGACATGAATTAATTAAAAAGGATTGGAGATGGGCAGACTATCCAAATTTGGAATGAAAATTGGTTGCCGAGGGAGAGCATATATGTAGCCCACATGTGGTGCTCAACTTGCGCCGGACCGTAACTGCAGGGAGTTTGGAGAAGTAGCAGGACCTTGAGTGCTAAAATATTGTTTTTCGATCTGTATTGGGCAGGTCAAATCTAATGTTTAGGTTGTTACCCTCGTATTAATTCCTGAAGACGTCAGGAAGGAAGCTGGTTTCCTATTTGTCGCTCGTTGCTACAAGATATCGGGCAATCACTCAACAGCTAGCTAGTTGTCTCGGCCTCATTTCGTTGTGATTTTTTCTAATATATTTTCTTCATCTAGATGTTTTCTTCTATTTTTATCTTTTAAAATTATTTACCTTTTTAAAAAATCACGATAGTTTAAAAAACCCAGATAAGTTTTAAAATTCATGAATATTTTCAGAGAACATGAATATGTTTTTTAAATTTGAGATCATTTATTAAATTCCTAGACAATTTCTAAATCACAAATATATTTTTAAATGCACGAATATTTGTTAAATCCAAGATTTTAGAGTTGTCAGTATTGTTTCTCGATTTTTGCACATTTTCTCTAAAGAAGATAAATATGTTATAAGCGTCCATGTGATTGTGTTATAGGCCTATGTTTAGTTGAAGTTTTTCTAAATATAATTTTGTTATAATGGTCTTTGTGACTGTGTTATAGGTCTAGCGCATGTAAAGATTCGATTTTGGTTCAAAAAAAGAAAGAGCCACCCGAACTCATAAGATGGGCTGAAAGAGGTACATGAAGTGCATTAAAACGTTATTGTCTTTATTTCTTCTAATGTCTACTTCTTCTATGTTTTTAGAAGAATATGAACATTTTTAGAACTCCTAAACATTTTAAAAATTTGTTATGTTTTGGAGTACATTAATATTTTAAAATAAAAATCATGTATTAAATTAATGAATTTTTGAGAATCCACAATTAATTTGTAAAATGGATGATTATCATTTAAATGCAATAAGTTTTTAATTTGTGAATATACTTTTACAAAACTGAACATTTTTTAGAGAAGACAAGTCTGTTATAAGAGTTCATGTCACTGCGTTATAGGCTATGTTCATTTGAAGTTTTTTTCCTTCAAAAAATGGCTGTGTTGTAAGCGTCTGGATGACGGTGTTATAGGCCTACTTCATGTTTTTTTTCTCACGCCTTGTGCATGCAAGGATTATATTAGAGTTTAGAAAAGGAAGGGCCACCTGAACTCATAAGATAAGCTTGGTATATGTTGAACGGTATCCATGGACTACATGAAAAGGAATTTGGGTTGAATTAGCTAACCAGCACTACATACAGGTATTTGGGTCTGCCAACGGATATGAAGAGATCAAAGAATGGGGTCTTCAAGTATTTGAAGGATAAAGTATGGAAGCGAATTCAGGGATGGATAGAGCAAAAAATTTCAGTAGGAGGAAAACAAGTTCTTATTAACTGCAGGGAGTTCGGAGAAGTAGCAGGACCTTGAGTGCTAAAATGTTGTCTTTGGATATTTGGTATTGGGCAGTTCAAATCTAATGTTTAGGCTGTTACCCTCATATTAATTCCCGAAGACGTCAAAAAGAAAGGTGGTTTCCTATTTATCACTCGTTGCTACAATATATCAGATAATCACCCAAGAGCTAGCTAGTTGGCTCTGTCTCATTTCAATGTGATTTTTTTCTGTTATATTTTCTTTTTATAGACGTTTTATTCTACTTTTTTCTTTTTAAAAATTATTTACCTTTTCGAAAAATCATGATAATTTTATAAATCCGCAGAAGTTTTTATAATTCATGATTTTTTAGAGAACATGAATATATTTTAAAATTTGAGATCTTTTATTAAATTACTGAACATTTTCTAAAATTCACAAATGTATTTGTAGATGCACTACTATTTGCTAAATGCAAGATTTTCAAGTTGTGATTTTTTTGAAATTTTGAACATTTTTCTAAAGACGATAACTATGTTATAAGCGTTCACGTGATTGTATTATAGGCCTATGTTCAGTTTAAGTTTTCTTTAAAGATGATTGTGTTATAATGGTCTTTGCGACTGTGTTATAGGCCTTGCGCATGTAATGTTTGGATTTTGGTTCAAAACATGAAAGAGCCACCTGAACTAGTAAGATGGGCTGAAAGGGGTCCATGAACTATATTAAAAGGCTGTTGTCTCTCTTCCAAATTGACCCGCGGCCTTGTAGAGATTGTAAACATTTTTCTTTATTTATATTTTCCGAGGAGTATCACAGGGACGCATATAACACAAATCGTCTTTTTTCTTACCCACAATGATTCAAGGCATGAATTGGATAACCGGGGTCTGCACGTAGGTACGCCGTACGCCACGGGTGCCGCGGGAAGAAGAGGAAAAAGCGAGGGCAGCGGCGGGGAAGAAGAGGAGACGAGAAAGGGAGGGAAGCAGAGTCAAAAAGAGTGTTCTTTTTTTGTTGCCTGCGCATATATTCTCGTGTGATCTTTTTACGGGCACAGTAGTTAGTTAATTCTAAAAATCCACTACGGACCGGAAGTGGTAGTGTGGCACTGTCCGTTATAGCGCACGAGACATCCTTGGCCTGTTGAGAGGATTGATATAAAAATGGTGCTGTGCTAACGGAGGGTTGGTACGGGTGATGCGTTGGTAACTTTTCTTTAGAGTAAAAACTGCCTGCATTGAGCGAGCAGATCCTGCTTGAGGCTCCAACGCTGTGGTACACGACAAGATGTCCATATTTTCTAGGGCGGTCAGGTGCAGAGATGTCTCAAGGTTTTCTTTAGATTAATAGTAGCAACTGAATATGTATATGAGAGCCGTTATTGCAGATGCGTTGGTGCTACACAAAATCAGTACTACTGCTTTTGCCGTTGCGAATGTGGCGTGCTTTTTCCATTTTTGACACGAACAAATTTGGCATGTCCGGAGTTTGTACATGTGTCGACTCATGATTTTTTTCTTCTCTAGCTGTTGCAGCATGTTTTTATACGTACATGCATTTTAATTGTTGATCAGTGATACCTGTAGTTTACTGACAAAACTACAGATTTCTTTTTCAATGAGGCTGAAACCCAGGCATCTGCATCATTGTCATGCATACATCTATTTTAATTGATTATTAAAGCAGAGTGAAGAATAAAGGCGCACCCACAACGTTTCTATGGTTGGCAGAAGACAGGGAGTTACACATATGAAACCGCTTGGATTGTGTGAAGGAAATATATTAGGGATGACAGAGCACACGCAGCTATGGCTGGCAAAAGACACGCAATCTCGAACATACTCACGCCTTCTCATGGAAAAGACGCAGAAACTCGAGCAAAATGAAGTACCCAATAGAGAGCGCCGCAGTGCCGCATACAAGGAGATGGATCTAGGGGTGGGGCCATGGAGGCCATGGCCCCCTCACACAATTTACAAATTCTATTTTACTAATGCAATATTTGTTCATCATACTAATTTCTGTGCATTGTAGTGTATTTTTTTCCTAGCCATTGGAATGTCGTTCATGGTTGACCCCAACATTGTCAAATCCTAGATCCGTCACTGGTTGCAAGGAGTATCAAGCAGGGGCCGGCCCAGGAATTCAAGACTGTGTATTCAAAAATTGAAAAGTTTTTTTTGAGTCCTACAGCCTTCTATTTGGCGCGTAAAATTGATTATACCAGCATATTATAGTAGTTCTAAACTATATAAAAGATACCATATAATATATTATATTCATCAAAATTGATCATAACTTGGCATTGTTCAACATGTAGAAGTAAAAAATTATTCAACATATCAAGGCAAAAACTAAGATATATAGAGGATAAAAAATAGTAAATGATAAAAAACTTACAAATTACAGGATAACTTTGTGATCCTTGATGCTCTGGAAATGAGTGATGATGTCCTCATCCTTAACTTGCAAGAAGAAATCCCTTTCGACAAATGTGACCAAGCAATCATTCAAGTATTTTTGCCCCGTCTTGCTTCTTAGCTTGTTTTTTATATAGTTCATTGATGAAAAGACTCTCTCAACATTGGCTGTTGCAACAGGAAGGACTAGCACCGATTTCAGAAGTTTGTAAACAATATCATACCAAAGATCCCACCTTGTTTTAACAAGCATCATAGACAACTCTGCTAGATTTCTCAAGTTTGTGAAGTTTTCATCATTCTTCGCATCACTAATATAGAGATTCAATTGAAAAGGAAGTTGGTGCATTTCTTCAAAGTCAAAATCATGAGGATAGAACCCAACAAGCTTAACCAAGTCATCAATATTAAAAGAATAAAATGACTTAGCTCGACTAAATGATGCCATGCATCTAAGTAGCTCCGTGTTTACCTCATCAAACCTGTTATTAAGCTCCTGAAGTTGCCTATCAATGACACCCAAAAACATATCAGCATGAAACATGTGGTAATTCATGGCATTTTTATAGAACAATCTTGCTTTTTGTATAGGCATGTACTTCCCATCCATGTCAACACATCTGAAATTGTGCTTCAAACAAAAAGAAGTGACATTCTCAAGGAATTCTTTCCATACAGCATCTTCTCTCAGAACTTGCAGTAGTACCTTTGTGAACTCAAGAAGATCAATTGCATTCACAATATCTTGATCTCTCTTTTGCAAAGTCATTTGTATCCAAATATTTCACTCATCAAGTGCAGCACGAAATCAAACTCAAATGATTTAAATACTTCCAACGTTGTCTGAGCTCCTAAAGCCTCTGCACTATTACCTTCTTTCCCAAGCTTAAAGAGAACTTTCCTGATTGAAGGATACAAAGACATAATGTGCATTACCGTTTGGATCCCCATCGTGTATCACCTAGCCTTACCAGTCCCATCTCTTGATTCAAACCTTGGCCAACTTCAATTTTACCCAGTTTCAATGCTTCAATCATATACTCAGACCGAGCAACGCGAATCATGCTGATCTTTTTACATGACATCCCAACAACATTCAACAAATATGCAAACAGCATGTATACTATATATACCTCATTCTTTGCCTAAAATAATGGGTATTCAGGCCCGCCCCTGGTACCAAGCCAATCCAAGGCTTGTCGGAGACCGACCACTCTCTGAGTAACCAACGAGACAATGGCCGACTACGTCGTCCTTTCGTTGCTCCTTCACATATGGACTCATTGACTAACTTGCATCTGATTCTTCAAAGCTGACAATCAAACTCATCGGTGGCCCTCTCTTCTCTCACAGGTGGCTCTACTTATGGCCATTTTAGTTTAGGAAGCGAAGAAGCTTAAGGATGATCGCGGGTTTGTTTTGGAAAAATAATACTCGCTCGTAAAAAGGTTCTCATAGCCTAGTGTGTTGCAACCGCTCAGAGGTACTACATCCGTCCTGATTTATTGGTCCTCTTAGTATTTTGTGTCAAATTTTGACCATGAATTTAATTAACAAAATATTAATGCATGTCATAAAAACTAGTGTCATTAGAAATTATGTTCAAATACGAATCTAATGATATAATTTTTTATGACATGCATTAACATTTTTCCAGATAAATTTAAGATCAAATTTTGGCACAAAATACAAAGTTGACCAATAAACCAAGACGGAGGTAGTAGTCACTAAATGTTGTCTGTAGCAAGGCCCTAATTCTATAGGCTGATTGTAATGGGAGTATCATAATTAGTATCATGTATGCCAACTAGGCAACTTTGATGAGGTGGCATAGGATTAAATGAAGAAAGTGAGGGTTGACTATCATATCATGATACCGTATCATAGTAAATGCTATGCTACTATGTGTCATACATATCAATAAATTAAGTCATATATGATGCTATAATATATATGATACTATGCATTACGGGGTAGCTAGTATCATATACTAATATCACATGTATAATACTAATTTATGATACTACCCATTACACCCCACTATCCTACTTCCTCCTTACCAGTTTATAAGAGCATCTCTAGCAGACCCCGTATAATGCCCCAACCCGCAAAATAACTGCCAAAATGCAGGTCCGTGCGTAAAATGTTGCCCGGTCAGATACTGTAAACACATCGGACCCGTAAAAAAATTTGAGGAACACAACAAAAAAGTCCTTCCGATCTGCAAAAATACAGTTTTCGCATCCGTTTGTGCGGTACCCCGTATCGAGAGAAAGCAGTTGGCTCCCGCGTTCGCCGCCCACCGTCCGCCGTCCGCGCAGCCTCAGACGCCGCAACGCCCGTCCCCGGCCGCCGGCCGCCCGTCCCACCCCCTCGACAGCCGGCCGCCGGCCACCCGTCCCAGCCCTCCGACCGCCGGCCGCCCACGCGCCTGCCCGAGCCGTTGCGCCACCCATCCCCGTACTAGCTCGAATCGATTGAGCTAGTTCTAGCTAGCTAGGTCCGCCCGTTCAGAATCCATTGAGCTAGCTAAGCTAGCTAGCATCCCCTCAAAATCCATTGAGCTAGCTAGCTTCAGCTAGCTACGACGACGGCGGCTTCGTATTTGCCTGTTTGGTTTGATCTACGTCGACGGTGAAGGGAGGAGTCCGGCCGTCCCGCACTGCCCCGGTCGCCCTGGCCTCCGCCCCGCGTCTTCCTCGGCCTCCTGTCCGCCGGGCGGCCGCCCTGGCCTACGGTTGATTTCAATTTGGTGTGAGGAAGAAGATGGTCAAGAAAAAAAAAATGGACTTGATGTGGGCCTGTTTGGTATATTCAGAGAATATTCTTTTTATGGGTTGATTATACGGGTTATGTTCGGCCGCAGCTAAAATCGATCTGCAAAACCGTTTTTCCGCGAACTGCAAATGCATTTTGCGGGTCGGCGGGATGCGGGGTCTGCTAGAGATGCTCTAAGGGCATCTCCCATGTTGTAAGATAGTTGTTGGTAGATTTTGCCATATAGAATTTTTGATGATGTGTCATATAATAAATGAGGAAAGAGAGAAAGGTTATATGTACATGAACCAACACTCTTTGCACAAGCTCCAATGTAGAATGAGAGAGCACCTTATTTATTATTTTACATCATATTAGGCAAACTACATACAACCCATTAAAGTTGTTGTATGTTAAGGTGTCGGTTGATGACATGACATATTTACCAACAAGCTAACATACAAACTGTTGGAGATGCCCTAAAGCTCATATCTGGAATCCCACCAACCAAGGTAAATATCTATTGGCTGAGATGAATTGAGCTTATGTGAAAAGTGCCCAATTAGCATACTAGTATTAAATCTCAGCCTGTTCAATTGCCAATGCAATAAACTACAGCACCCCAAGCCCGTATGCGTCTCACTCTCTCTCTTATCCAGATGGCGCATGCACTGGTCAGTCTTCGTTTTTTCTATCTCGTTTTAATGTCCAGTTTGCTGCATGCACGCAGCTGATGGAAGAAAGGAGCAACGACTTAGCTCTGTGATTAATTTTTCTTTTGAAAATAGTACCTGGGAATTAAATGCAACGCAACAACCGAAAAGACCTCAGCGCTTTAACCAAGCTACTCTCAAAACAAGCCTTATAAAACGGAAATATGAAGATTTTGAGTTGAGCCTTATAAACTGGTAAGGAGGGAGTATTTATCTTAACATGCACATATGACACCTCACCACATATGCCATCTCATCAATTTTGTTTCCTCTTTCTTAATTGCATGCTCCACCCAGCTAGCATACTTAATGCACATGCAACCATGCATGCATGGAAAAATGTCAACCTCAATACACAACAATGCATGAAAAAATATTGTACACAACAATACACATATTTATGCTCCATACAACCATTCTCATTAGAATATATTGCAATCAATTCCCGCCGCAACGCGTGGGATATCATCTAGTTTCATAGATTATTTTGTAACTGAAAACCGTGAAAAATCGGACCACATGTGAAAATCGGTTTTGCTTTAAAATGATTCGGAGAAACTGAAAACCGTGAGTGTTTTCTTAATGGTATGCACTCTTTTTTTTCTTGCTTGCCACAGAAGGGAAGTGCTATGGTTCGAATTCGATCGAAGTGGATGAAAAGCATCAAAGCGAGCGGGCGCGGCTCTAAGTAACCGCGTCGACCTATATGAAAATTCAGGCCACATCCGGTTGATTGGAAATCCACTGGAATCTCCTTGGAATATTGGTCTTGTGGGTGCAGCATAAAGAACGCCTAGCTTTCATGCTTTAGCAAAACACGAGTGGGTTATCCTCCGAGATTTGTCACTGCACTGAGCATTTCTTGCAGTGGAGGGAACAGCTCCGGAGTATGTGCCAACATTTCATTCCCGTTGCTTTCGGTGTGTACGGTTGGGCGCGCGTTACATAAAATATACAATTTCGAACGGACATTTTCTTTTCATGTTGGACACGTATATACCGTTTCCACGAAGAATATATATATATATATATCTGCGGAGAATCCCAGAGAACAAACCGCCGTGCTGCTGCCTGCTGTGAGGCACATCTGATTCCCGTTACTGAACTGCACTTCTGCTGCATGGAATGACCAGTATGTGCTATGCACGAAGCAAAGCAGAGCAATTATGCCGCAGGTTGCTCTGGAATACAAGTTTTGCTGGAATATGCTTGTTCCAACCGACCAAGTAATGCTCATTTTTTCTTCTTCTTCTTCGGTTTGGGCTCCAGCTGATGGGACGCAGCAAGTCTTTTGCACAAAATACTGCAATCTTATCGTAGAGTGTTGTCAAGTCGAGTAGAAGTAAGTGCCAAGGCGAATGATTAAAGAGAACACACACAGATCAATTCGTGTAGAGCATGAGGAGTGTCAGTAGGACAATGGGACGCTTTAACGGTAACTGCTTTGGAAAAAGCTTGACAGTTACTACAAGTGTAAAGTGCCTTCTTCCAGAACCAAAAAAGAGAAGATAGTTTCAGAGAAAAACGATCCGGTCCGGTCGTAGTGGACGCACGGTGGAGGGCGCAATTATATATCTCGCGGATATATACGCGCTGAGAAAGCGCGACAGTAATCACCACTGACGTAACTTGGACGGCAAAAGGCCCAGTAAGCCATGATTAGCAACGGCCCGCCGGGGAGCAGAGCAGACTATAAATCTCATTTGCCCTTTCGAGAAAACAGACTTACATGTCGGCAGTTCATCGATCCCATGTCCAAGGAAATTGCCCTGCGTCTGACTATATTCCGTTGCGATCCATGAAGCGATCGATGCTGGGCGTACCTATGTACGTACTACCTCTTTGGTATTCTACCCTGCATCAAAGAATAGACCTCAACACTTTCGAATAAGAAAGTTCAAATGCATTGTATTTTGGATATTGTGGAGGTAACTGACGACGAATTCGTCTCTTGCCTCACCGATCTGAACACGGAGTTTCCGAAGCTACAAGAGTGCTGGGTTAAACGGTGCCATTAAGTTTCAACTGCTAAATTACTTTGTACGAATGCACATCTCAGCCGTCGGGTAGCTAATTACCATTTCAAAGTCTATATCCGTGGTTCAAAAAATGGAATTGCTATTCTTGATTCAGACAAGACACGATTTGTTTACGAAACACTTTACACTCTTCATTTTATAGGCAAACCTATCATTGGCATCCAACTGTTATAAAAGAACGAGGCATAGGGCTGTGGATGGTTCATCGAAAAAGATAAGCCGCAGCCAGGACAATCGTACTAGTTGCTATCCTTGAAAAGACAAATAGCCAGGGGTCAGCGAAGAGACGGGACGCTATTGACCCTTGAATAAATAAGAATTGAGAAGTATAAAATATGCACTTTGAGTTTTGTTTTAAGAACACTTGGCCTTACCCCTTCATTTTGAGTCATGTCTAGGTAGAATCGGCAAGATTGAACCGAGGCCCGCCCGGGCACCGCAACCGGTTTCGGCTCTAGTTTTCCTAGAGGGGGTGAAACCCACCCCAGGTAGAGACACCCAGTCTAAGAGAAACGAAGACTGATGGGATAATCCACCACGGAATGCTACATCAAAGAATAGATGTAATGAATCTAAACAAGAAAAACAAAGTAGAAGTGAAAAGTTTTTCTAATATATTTATATATCTCTTTGCTCAGTCTCTCCTTTAATGTCCCTAGTCCTCCAGAAGTGGGTTCTGGTCGGTTTTGCTGTCGTCCGCCGGGTGGCCTTTTCTCTGCCAGTCTTTCAAGTTCTCACCCTCGCAGAAAAGAAGGGAAAGTCTTATTACTAGCTAGCTTTTATATCTCACGAATAGGGAGTTAAGGAGTGTAACTATAACCTATTTGTCACAAAGTTCAATACTCTCTAGAGGCGAGTCGAAAGTTGTTAGCGCTGCATGCGCAAGGTTCCCGTTCACTTCGTATTATTTCCGGGCTGGCCAAGCCGACCGAACAGAGAAAACACCCGATCCGATAGTGAAAGAGCATCCGCTCCCGAAATGTGAGTTAAGCTTTAAAAAAAGAGCTACAAGTGGAACAACTTCTTCTATTCCTTGTTGGCCTCCAACTCCTTCTGTCCCTCAATCCTCTTCCATTGTCTTCCTCGGTTCCAGCTTCACTGATGTAGGTAGAGCTGGGCGAGAAAGGGTCCCCTCTTGCCTATTAGTAAGTGGGCCTTTGATTCCACCGAGGTCTTACGCCCCTTGTTTAAGTCAGAATGAGTCTCCGAGACATTGGCTTCTGCCAATAGTGAACTATTAAGTTTCGTCCGACTTTGAGGAACAATTCGGCAACCCCGCTCTTCCCTTTCCCTCTTCCACATCTATTATTGAAACTTGATTTGGTTGAGTTTGAAGCAAGGATCCGCTCTGCTCTCCCGCGACCTCCACTCTAATCAAAAGACTAAAGGCTCCTACGGAAGATGAAAAAGGCGAGGACCGAAATGAGAAAGGAAGGAGTTTGGCAAGACACGTAGGTTACACCTTCGGAAGCAACTCTCCATGTTTAGCGATATTCTCGCTGGTGCTTTTTTTGCGAGGAAATTGCTCTACTTTTTCCAGCGATGAGTGGTCGATCCCTCGGGAGTGACATTCGTTACTTTGGATTTTGTTCACACGATGATCTTCTCTTTTTCCAAGAGTACTACCCTGTGAAATATTTGTAGCTGGGGAACTAATACAAGTTTCCCTAACTACAAATATTTCGATACAGAGAAAGTACATACTTGCGCACGCATAGAATCGCGCAGTCCCAGCATTCATGCGCGCATTCCTCCTCGTGGACATGCGTGACGCCTAGCTAAAATCCTAGCCGCGGCGCACGTATATAATCCTACGTGGTATAAGTGCGCACCGCGTGAAACTCTTAACGAACCAAGGCCATCAATGGTGGGCGTGTCCCGGCATTCAGGCCAGGACGTCGATCATGAGGCGGCGCGCCCGGCCGATCCCATCGTGTTTCCCAGTGATGAATGATCGACATGACCCCCGGCCTCCGCCTGTACATATTGACCGGAGATGGAGGCACGCACGCACGCACGTACGGCCGTCTCATGCGCCGGATTCCGGTGGAGCTAGCGCGCCCGCGGTTTCCGTTTCGACCGGCATGGGTCGAGGCGCACGCACGTAGGACGTGCAATTAACTCGATCTAATCTGGAGTAGCATATCGTGACGGACGCATAACATGGCCTGGAGGCTAGCTGGAGCAGAGGAGGAGAGGCAAGGGAAGTCACCGTCCGGTCGTTGAAACGCGCCGTGTCGTTGTTTTCGCGCCCATGCATGTCGACGGCCATCACGTCGTTTTTGCCGCGGATTCATTCCATCGCACCCGGCCGGCCCGCCCGTGGGTGCCCTGCTGCCTTGTGTGTGTCGTGGTGGACGGATGTGCCTAGCCTATCCGTCTTACTCTGATGTTTTGCATCTTGGAACGATCTTATTCTTATTCTTTCCAGTAGGCTAAGCATTAGTGCATCTGTAATCTATGTGTGAATGTTGAATGTTATCCGCTCTAAATAAAGTTGATCAATGATCATCATGAAAGCATTCGTCGGATACGTAAGTGCAAATCCCGCAATGCGCCGAGCAGCGCCCGCCGCCCGCCCGTGAGCTTTAGGCCCAACTCATTCGCGCCATGCGCTGTACGCTCACAGCCTGGCTACTACGCCCGTGCGCAAGTCGACGGAGCGGTCGACCAGCTCAATGAATGCCTTTTGAAGAAAGCTCAATGGTGATTCTGAGGAGTGAAGAAATGACCTCTGATCGCAAAGAACAAGTGTCGTCGTAGACGCGATCATACCGCTCACGACGGGACTAGTTAATCCACGTCATGGCATGCCGCGTGTCCGTCCGCCTGGCCTTGGGTCGACGCTGGCTATCTGCCACCTTTGTCCGCTTGCTTTGAGCGAGTGTACGTAGTACGCTCGGCACACGGGCGCGCGCGCGCACTGACACGGCGAGCGGCGACGCATCATAGGCGGCCAAACGACATGCCTCCGAAGGCCGGGGGTTGGCTTTGGCTGCGCCTATCCGGCTATCCATCCATGTGCGTCTTTCGTCCGCTTTCTATCTCAATCATTCTGTCCTCATCTTGGATTCGTGTACGGCACTTCTCCCGCATGGCTGCGGCTGCCCTACATGATATGCTTGTACTAGTAATAGCAGTACAAGACACATCCGGGTCCTCCTCTTTGTATCGCTTTGCGGGTGTCACTCTCTCTGGTTGCCTGAAACATTATATATCTTTTTCGAGGGAAATTATAATACTCTTGCCTGAACATTCTGAACAACAGAGAAATCTAAGCTTGCGTGTGGTTCATTACAGTTTCATATACACATGCGCCAGTGCACCACCACGCCGCTAACGCCTAACTATCTTCAAGGATAAGCAAAGGCAGAGACTGCCTTTAGGGGTGTCTCCCGCGTCGAGCGGCGCACATCAAAACTACAAAACACACGACTACCGACGAGAGTGCTCCATAGGCATATGGACCAGAAAAGCACTTTCGACGGACGCAGGTCGATCCACATATACGTCTTGAATTCCTGATGGGATGGGTGCGTTTTGATTTCGTTTCCGCGCCGAATGCCATGCTGGAAATCGTTGGACATGCGAGCGAGCCTACAAATGCCTGGATGGGGCTGGGGTTGCTCACAAGGCGTGCCATGGAACCACGGACAGGCGTCGAGCTACACACGAGAATGTGTAGTGCACCGGACAGCGACGGCCTAACTGCAGCTACAGCGGTAACAGCCTACAGGCGACGCCGATGCGTTGCATCCTTGGTGGATTCATGCTGTGTGGTACGTGATGCACCCGCTGCTAGCTAGCTGGGTTCTGTTTGGTTTGCTGCGTGCACAGTACGCACTGTGCATGCCCAAGCGGGCACGCTCTCGTTCGTTCACAGGTGAAGGTACATAGAGCAGTGAGCAAACAACTACTCCTACGTAGTACCTCTGCCAACACATGGATGGACTGTGCACAAGCACAAACGTCTGTGCGGCTGCAAGATCAACGACTCGTCGGTCGTCACGAGCCGGCTAATGCTCTGACATGAGTACACCGGAGTACGTTAGATCTCACGATAGATACAGGCAAAAGAAAAGATCTGACGATGCCTGCAACTGCAAGTGTATACCCCGTGCTAGCGAGATGGGCTCTCCGATCCGAGCGATTCCGTGGCGAACATGCGCTCGTGCCCGTGAGCGCAGGGCGCGCGCGTGTCCAGCCAACATTTTTTCTGCGCACGAAGGATTGCTCCCGGCCGGACGGGGCTAAATTTCGTGTTTTGACCTTTTCCTGATATCTATTCAAGATCTAACTCTAGTCTGATAAAATCTCGAGATCTGACCCTTTTGCTACGGCCAAGGTCTCTGACGGTAAAGTTGCATGCCCTATCGTAAAATTCTTCTAAATGTTGAACACAGTACGTGCTCGTGCCTACCGTCAAGCACCTTGACGGTAGGGGTGTACAGGCTACCGCCGGTATGTTTGGCGGTAAGGATGTTTCCTACCGCCAAGATCCCTGGCGGTAGGCTGTTACACCCTATCGCCATGGACCCTGACGTTAGCAAGATGATCAGATCTTGAAATTTCTTTAAACTACGATCAGATCTTGAATATATTTTAGAAAAGGGTTAAAACATAAAATTTTGCCGCCGGACAGACTCCCAGAACGACCGGGGGGTTCCGAGGCGCGCCCTGCTCCCGCGTAAATGAAGGGATTGGTCATGTCTGGGCCATGGCGCGCTCCGCGGCTCGGCGGCAGTCGGCACCCAGCGCCCATGGACCGGCGTGCGCATGTCTCCCTCTGCCTGCTCAAACCAATCTGGGTCTTGGAATGTTCCGCGCTTGCCAACCAGGTCTGCACAAACTTTTATTTTTCCATGATGAGAATGAGAGATGAGGGGAGGACATATTTAACCTGGTCATCACAGACTTTGAGTTGTTAGCTAAATGGTGGTTGTGTGAGAAGAAACATCTGCACCTAAATGTGATTTCTTCAGCAGTCCTGTGGGGGCTGTGAAATTGTAGGAATGCTCTAGTTTTTAATCGTTGCTCTTGGATCTTCATGAAATAGGTGTTTGGTCGAGTCCTGCGGTACCTAAAGGACTGGACGAAACCGTTTGAGGATCTCCAAGGAGGAAAAATGCAGGCCTTCCAGGAAGCTTTGTGGAAGAAGCTAAAAATCCTCTGGAGCTGGAACTGGGGTGACGAGCTGCAAGTTCAGGCTGGAATCCTTGTCGTGGACTGAAGCTATCCGTGGAGCTGCACACGGCGGGAAAAGCACCCTGGAATACCAGCAAAAGAACCCGCGCGAGGCTGGTGCCATACATGTGGTCTTCGCTGGATGAAAGTTCTTCCTCCCCTGCAGCATCCTGCCGTCTCTCCTTTCGTGAGGATGGAAATGAAAAGAGTGTTGCTGGCCTTGTAATGAAGTAATGTAATGATATGAGGTGTGGAACTAGCTCATAGGGCTGCGACTTAGTAGCTAGATGTTGTACGCCTTCCACTAGTTGGGGGGGGGGGTGCTTTTCTGTTTTTTGTTCCTGCTTTGTGGAACTTGTTTGGCTTCTGTTTCTTAATGAAATTTGGAGCCGGGGGGAGGCCCCTGATTTTCAAAAAAAAAGAGAGATGAGGTCTGCAGAAGCCAGTGCGGCGCGATTGCTTCAGGCATGACAAAGTTGGCGGCTCGGATCAGCTCGGTGGCATGTGACCTTTCGCGTCGCATGTTCTCGCCTTTCACTGAGGACAAACGGTCTTCCTAAAACTTGGTCGATTAGGACATAACCAAGTTTCACCTGACTGCATAGCCATAGGATCTTTCTGCAGAGATTCATGTTGGGCCGAGCATCACTCAACGGCCTTCGCATCATGTCGTTTCACTGCTTGCAGCACCTCATCCCACTAGCCGCAGCGTCTACCGTTGTTGGTTGTAGCATCATCTCACATTGGGTACATCATCTGTCTTCTCTCGCAACATGTCATCCCACCATTGCAGCGTCCGTTTTAGTTGTTTACATCATGTAATCCCACTTGTCACAACGCCCGTCATGGTTGCTTGCAGCGTCTACCATCATCGTTTGCAACATGTCATCGTGTTGGTTGTACTGTCAAGCCGTGCCGCTCGTAACAACACAATTATGCTGACATCACTAGGAGTCTCGGCCGACTGAGTTCTAGACAGACCCAAGAAGAAAACGTCTTTCTATCGTCACATAGAACGCCTAAACGGCAAGACGTTCACCTTCTAGACACGACATAATGTTGAATTTTCTAAAAAAATCAGCAGATGTTTGTTTTCCAATTTTTGATGATCTAAAGCAGGGCACAACATACCTTGATTCGGAAAATGGGCTGGTCGGGTATGTACGTCATCGGGCAGCACAATTACGAGATGAAAATATTGGATCAGGTACATGTCTACAAACGTCCCCTTCCTACAATCTCAGAAGAGCGCTGCTATACACATGACATATGCAGCCGAACTTTGGACGATCCTATTGATCCAACCGTGCATGCATGGCACAAGGTGGAGCGCATCCGCCGGATCAAGCATCGTCCACTCATCGTGCAATGAGCATCGCTGCACAGTAGTTCCGATCTCAGAAGGCATAACACCGTAAGGCAGGAGCTATATCTTGCTCACAGCGAGATGGTAGCTCGTCTCCTCTATGGCGTGTGCCTAGCGGGCCACCCAGTGTTGTACCTTTCTGGAGCAGTTTTGGGAAAAATTATATGGAATGGTTCAGATCGGTTCTAGAAACTTTCATGCATTTTTCTTCTTCGCCGTTTCTATTTGTTTTTCTACTGGTTCTTCGGGTTCTTGTTTCATTTTTCTTCTCTTTCTAAGTACATGTCAACTTTTTTAATATATGTAGTATGATATTTGTATACACAACATTTTCTACGAACACGTACATGTAAAACTATTTTTTAGATACACACTAACATTTTTCCGGAATGATACAAAACATATTTTAAAATGACATGATTTTTTTTGTAAATGTCACGAACAATCTTTTGAAACATGTGAATAATTTTCTAAAATGTCACGACATTTTCTTGAATTTTATGAAACATTTTTTCAAATTATACGATTTTTACATTCTAAAGCATTTCAAAAAACACCACAAACATTTTTTAAATGCGTGAACATATTTTAAATATCGCTATTTTTTTGAATGCTTCACTCAATTTGTAAAAATTGTGCAAACAAATTTTTACACCACACTAACATTTTGGAAACTTTAGGTGAAGTTTTTCTTTTGAATATGTATGTTTACAAGTTTTTGAAATGTAAACAAGAGTAAAAAAGAAAAATAGAACAAACAAAAGAAACAAAACTAACGATATGAATAGAGGTTGGAGGCAACACTACAATGTTGATAGAGGCAAGCTTTCCATACACCTCACAGTAGGCGAGACACAGATGCTCCCTAACTATAGAACCCACGGGTAACAGTACCCTGTCGGGATGACCCACCACGATCAGAATGAAATCCCCGTGAGGGCTATGTATCGCTTGTTTTGAGACATAGCTTTGCCTCCGGCGCTTCAGTAACAGGATGGCCGAACACTGCTGCTTCCTGCAGCAGTTTTCGAAAAGTTCTATGGTCCGGTTCATATGGGTTTTTGAATTTTTCACATTTTTATGCTTCTAATTGTTTTCTGTATTGACAAAAAAGTGTTTACTAAATATATGTCTATTTTTAATACACATTGTACATTTTTCATACATGCGAAACTTTCTTCGATACACATAATTTTTTTTCTAAATACATGATGATCATTCTTTAAATAATATACATATGGTAAACATTTTACAAATACACGTAAACATTTTTTTGAATGGAATGAAACAATTTTTGTAAACTAGCAAACATGTCTTTTCCATTGTATAAACAAATTTTTGAAACGAATGAACACTTTTTTAAACGGCATAAACTCTTTTTCTGAATGCATGAACATTTAGTAAGTGTCCCAGTCATTTTCTTAATTGTATAGAACAATTTTCGAAATTGCGTCACAAAATTTTGAGTGTACCTTAATATTTTTTTAAATGCTTGGTGAGAACTTTTTAATAAATTATGGAAAGTAATTAATTTTATATAAATATTTATGAAATATAGAAATAATAAAAGTGAAAAATATGCGTGGACAAGAAGATGCAGCTTATGACGCACATCTCGTGATATTGTGCCTGACCCAGTCGATGTCGCTCTACGCGAGATATAGACACACTTGTGGCAGGGCTATCTATCGCCTACTGCAACGCTATCTTCCATCTTGTCTTAAGGAATTTTACATCGAGAGTTTACGAGGCAGGAACGATTTTCTTCCAGCAGGAGCGATTTTCTCATTTTTTTGGGTATGTTATTGTGTTCATTTTTCATTTTTTTTGTGTTAGTTTTCAACTGTTTTCTATGTCGGTTTTTAACGGGCTGCTTTTGGGTTTTCATTTTCTGTCTTTCTTTATCGATTTTCTCCAGCTTTTTTTCATTTTAGTTTTTCTTTGTCTTTTCCAGTTTTTCTTGTTTTTCGACACATGTCTGCTTTTTTCACATTCATTGTATTGTTTTTGCATCAATTTTTTGTATACACGTTTACATTTTTCAAATACATGATTAATGTTTTTAAAATTATTCTTTTTCAGGTTTAATTATTCCCATACATATTTAATATTTTTCGTGGACATCTAAAACATTTTTCAAATACATGGTTAACATTTTCTAATACATGTTTTGAACATTTTTTAATACAGTTAAACATTTTTCAATAACCGTCTAAACATTTTTGTTGATTGATAAAAAAAATTAAGCTACACGAACATTATTTCCTGCATCGCATAAACATTTTCCAGTAATGTCGACAACATAATTCGAAACGTGTGATCATTTAAAAATAAATGCAACGTACAGATTTTTGAAATTAGACGAACATTTTGTTAAATTGTATGAACTTTTTTTCTTTGAATGTCATGTACTCGATTAGGTTTGAGCTTCATCATAAAAGAAAGTGCCACTTGTAACTTGTAAAACGGGCCTGTTATGGCTTGAAAGAGATCTATGTACTCAATTAAAGTCTTGCATTGATCGACGGCCTTGTAGAGATTGGGAATGACCAAATAAAAGGAGGTCCTATCCTACGTCCTATGCCACGGATTGTGCTAAAAACAATAAAGATTGAAAAATTGAAAAACGGTATAAGCGTTGTTTCCTCAACGCTAGGCGCTAATCACGGCCGCTAGTATGGAATAAAAAGAAAGGCCAACGATGCCTTGCGTACAATAATACTACACGTACAGGATATTCGTACAAAGCTTTACAGGATGACAACGTGGCCTAATCTAATTGCTCCCTCCCTAATTTTTAAGGTGGGGCCGTCCTCCTTAATCAAATTCCAACCAATCACAGCCAACGAGCCTGTAAATCCTCCGTACACCGCCCGTACGTCTAGCATTGCTCCCTTGCGTAGCTTGTGTGAGAAAGAAAAAAAAGGGAAGCGCTCGAGGCATCAGGGCATGGCCATCGCTTCAGGGTGGATCGCTGCCCCGCTGATATATGTCGGATGAGCAACCCATGTGGATGAGAAAAGTAAAAAGACATCACTTGCAGACCCAAACGGCCTCTTGCAGAGGAACCGGCTTCCTCGCTGAAAAAATCAAGAAGGAAGGAGGAAATGGAGGAGAAAGAACTATATTTACTTTGATCAGACGCAAATAGTAGCTATGGAGATGGGTGGACGACTAGGAGATGCTGCTTGTGTTGGATGGAAAATATTCATACGGTGATCTCACTAACATTTTTCTTAGGTGGTGACTGAGACCACAGATATGTGATGCCTACATAGCTCATGCCCTTGGTTGGCAACGATGCCAGCCCAGACGCCAGGAATTTATCGATAAACCGACAATCTACTAGGAAATAAGTCATAGCGCCATGTGTTGTATATGCCCTTATATTTCCTATTTTGGGGTGCTGCTAGACTGTTCAAAAAACCAGCAGATTTAGGATCAGAAAAAAAGTCTGTCTTTTTCTTGTTAGGTTTGACAGAATTCTTGAAATAAAAAATGCTCATAGATTGTCTCTTACAAAACCATGGATTGAAAAAGTGTTCAAGTTTTTTAAATATTCATGAGTTCTAAAAATATAGACGAATTCTAAAGAGTTCAGAAATTATTTTTTTGCATAAATTTCAAATATATTCAGAACTTAAAAATCAATCTTTTAGAAAATCATGATAAAAAACAGGAAAAACTGAAGAAGAGATAAAGAACAAAAAATGCAATTGAAAACATGAAAAAAAGAAACAAAAAAGAATAGTAAAATAAATTAAAACAGAAAATCCATAAGAATAAAGCTGAGCGCGAAACGGTGAAAAAGCAGATAATACTGGGCCACAATGAGAAAATCCAGAAGAAAACCAGACTGATGAAACAAAAATTGCTCCAAACTTAGTCGAGGCTAAACCTTTCTTCCATTCTTGTGACATCAGATTGCCTTGAGGCTGTGACAAATATCAGAAATGTTGCCCCTTGTCGCTATTATGGTTCTCTGGGAGATTGATCATGGTCGAGCTTGCTTCACGAAGGTCGATTCCGAACATGAGAAGAGATGCCACAGTGCGAGGCACATATGTTGGCAAAAGCTTCATCAACTCTTGCTATTGGGCTTCAGTGGGTTCTAACCTCGCTTCAGTGGCGCGTGGAAAGGGGACCCCCACGCATACTTCGGCGCCTATGAACTCGCTGAGATTTGGCTCGTTTGAGCCCGCCTCGGCACCTCCTAGACTGTGGAGTGAGCGGGTGGAGTGTGATGATTTGCTTGAACAGTCGCTTCCCCCGCTTGATTTTGAGGTTCTTGATACTTCTGTTGGTGGATGCTCCGATGTTTCTGGTGCAGTGGTGTCCTCTGCGGAGAGTGCTTCTTTTTCTGTGGCTCCCGAGACGGTGCTCGGGCATGTCGAGGTAGGGGAGGCTATTGGGCAGGTGGCCCCTGGTTCTCCGCCACTCGCCTTCGGTGTGATGCTTTGCTGGAACCGCGGAGCTTGGTGCTGTCCTGTGCGGCGGAGGCCGTGCTGGCCGGTGCGGCTGAGGTCGGGCCGTGCGTCGGGGTTGGTGCCGGATCGGGAGGGAGGCGTGGGCAGGTGACCTCAGCCCCTACCTTCCCCTTGGCGCCCCGGGAGGGGGCGGCCCCTACTACGACATCGGGATCTGGGTCGGCCTGCCTGGGCGCGCAGGGTCCCGGGAAGGTGGCGGCTGGAGGATCTTCGCCGTCGGCACGGGGCAACACCACGGTCGTTTCGGCTCAGTCTAGCCCTTTTGGGGGTACGACAGGTGGCCTTACCCCGAACGGAGTCACGCGGGACGATATCATCGCTTTTGGAGGGATACCGGATCCTGTGTCGGCAGGTCGACGGATGAGCTGTCGCCTCCAGGATCAGCCGGATGTTGATGACATGCAGCTGCGGTGCGCCATGCGGGCGGCCAAGCTTCGTGATATTGAGGTCACTACAGATATGTCAGTCAACACCTCCAATTCTATTCTGCATTTTTCTAGCGATGATATTATTCATAATGCAACCAGTTGGGTGTTTCACTAGGTAGTAATGATAGTGAAATCTCAAAATCCGTTAATGATATCCTGGATCTTGAAGCAGAGCGTGCCTTAGAAATGATTCGGAACTTAGCGGCTGTTAAACCCATGAATAATTTGGAGAATAGATGCGTTGGGAGTTCGGGTCCTTGATAGCTTTTGTGCGGATCTTGCACCCTCTCTTCCTAACACTGAGGAAAATGACTATTCTATCTCACCGAGGGATTTCACTATTACTGATTCTCATGTGGCTAGATCCACTGAGCTTGGTTATGAGGACCGAGTTGAGGATCAAAACAAGTCTAAACGCAAATGGAAGCAAAAGATTTATCCAGTTTCGGCTGTGCGTAGAAGTGCTAGGATCCGGACCACTAAAAAATTTAATGCTGAAATATGAAAGGAATTTTTTGGAATAGCAGCGGTCTTAAGGACTTGGCTAAGAGAAGGTTTCTAGCTGATGCTCCGATAGAACACAAGTTGAATTTTATCGCCCTTTCTGAGACTGGTAGGGAAAACTTTACTCCACAATTTCTTAGTACTCTATCAGGAGGTGTTGACTTTGATTGGCACTGTCTGCCTCCAAGAGGGAGATCCGGTGGGATTTTACTTGGGTTAAGTGCGATTCTTTGGAAGTCCGGAATGTGGTTATGGGTGATTTTGTGGTTAAGTTTCAGGTCAGATCGAAGGCCGATGGATTTAATTGGGCTTTGGTGGCGGTATATGGTGCCACGCAGCCTAAACTCAAACCAGACTTTTTGGCGGATTTAGTCAGTATTTGTGGTAGTGAGCAGCTCCTAATTCTGGCTGGGGGTGATTTTAATATTATCCATAGACGGGATGAAAAAAACAATGATAACTTTGACGGCAGATGGTCGTTTATGTTTAATACTATCATCGGAAACTTGGATCTTAGAGAGATAGAGTTGTCCGGTAGAAAATTCACTTGGACCAATTCATTACCAACCCCGACGTTTGAGAAACTGAATCGTGTCCTCGCTAGCGTCGAACGGGAAAGGATTCGGGAGAAAGGTCGAATGTTGAGAGATGACAAAACAAGAAAAGGCAGCTAAGGAAGTTCTTACGTGGATGGGCCAAACATTTAAATGGAATATATAAGGTTGAAAAGGATAGACTCCTTGTACTTATTCAATCCCTAGACTTCAAATCCTCCATTCTAGGAGTTGGAAACTAAAAGGGAAACACTTCATATCTGATAGGAATCAATCGGCAGACCACTAGCGATCCGTCCACACCTGATTGATCCCACGGTTGAGGTATCACATGTAATCCCTCCATGCTGTTGCTAATCACCCGTATTTCATGCCTCCACAATTGCATAACCCCCTGATCCCTCACTCATTGCATCTCTTTCGGACCTCCGTTTGGTGCCCACGCCGGACCTCCCTCCGAGCTCACCGTCAACCACGCTGCCGCTGTCATCTCTAACTGCAACGCCGAGATTTTGTCCCCCGCGCACTGTGCTTCTTCCCACCTCGCGCCGGAGATGCAATCCATGCCCAACGCTGCAAAACACCACAACACCCAGATTCGATCCCATCTACCGACACTACTCATCGCCGCCGCCCCCAAGAGACCACTTTTCTTTTTTGCGAGCTATTTTGTAGCCGTGCCCCCAATCTCCACCGTGATTGTTGCCTTACCAGGTTGCCCGAAGATTTGAACTAGTGCCGGAGTACCACCCATCGTTTCAAGAACCAGTTGTGGCATCTGAGCCTTTTCTCTCCTCTTCGAAGTCCCCCCTCCAAATAAAAGGTATTTTGTGAATAGCGCGCCGTTCCATCATCTGTCTCCATGCACAAATTATTATCAATTTGATGTTTCCATTATCCATGCTTCATAGGCATCATATATGTGTGTTCGCACACGAACACGTCACTGTGTACCCTTGACGCCGGGGGTGATGCACCGCAGCTCACGTCGAAGGAAACTCGCCGAAAGCGCGGTACACAAGACAATCTGGTGGACGCTTTAAAAAGTGTGTTCGCACACGAACACGCCACCATGTACCTACAACACCGAGGGTGATGCACCGCAACTCACGTCGAAGGAGACCCGTCCGGAAACGCGGTACGCAAGCAATCCGATTGGTGCTTTTGAGGACCCGAAACCCCACACGCCCAGGAGGGACCCCGTCAGGGCTTGCGGCGGCTATGGGCTGCCCTAGGTCGACCTGATCGCCCCTAGGGCCTCGAGGTTCGCCGCCCTGCAAACGAAGAACAAGGAAGAAGAAGAACAAGGGAGAGAGATAAAGGTAAAAGTAAAAAGATGATATATTGATAGATCGATTGTGTGTTGTTCAATCGGCCATCACCCCTTACATATATATGAGGCGGCTGGACTTCCCGTACAAGAAAAGGACTCAAATCATGTCCAAATCATCAAAAGTTACCCTAACTCGGACTACGAGGGCCGGAACTTCCGGTCTGGCCCGGAACTTCCGGTCTGAAATTATACCAAGTAGCCCTCTTGCACTGAATCTGCAAGCCGCATACTACTTCGGATGACGATGGTCCAAAAAGCAAAGTTGTAGATCTTGCAATGGAGAAAAACTCTTCGGTTGATCACTTTTTCATCCGAGGTCATCTTGATATCGAAATCGGCCCCGCAAATCTGCAAACAATGTTAAAATTCCAGTTTTCGAGGCACACCGCGTGCAAACTTTCGGTTTAGCCCAGAACCTCCCCGGAAGTTTTGCTCGGAACTTCCGGGGCAAACTTATGCAGCATACTGTTTTGGCTCTAATTTTTGCATACGAAGTCCGATTTAGACGATTTTTATATCGAAATCGATCGCCTCGACGAGACGAAGACAATCCGTGTAGAAACATTTTTCATATGAGGCCATCTTGGGGGCGTAATCAGCCGAATAGTGTTTTGAATACAAAATCTGAGTACTTCAAACACAACTTCAGCCTTAGAGATGAGACCGGATGGCTATGGCCCAAATATGAAAGTTTCTCCTTTTGACGATACGGAACTTTCTCACTTTGAGCACTTCTCCATTTGAGGCCATCTTAATTAAGTTCTTGGCCGTGTCAAAATCTGGTGTCAACACATGCCCCCCTATTTTTCGGCAAACTTGTGTGCCGAAAAATAACTTGCACGATGATTTTTCTAAGGATGATGTCAACACTCCATCAGGAATTTTGCATGTTCTTAGGACGATAAGTATATATCAGTCATTGCTTGTTTGAACCTCTTGATGCAAACTTGGGTGGAAACTTCTCAGCTTCTATAACAATCCGGTGATAAGGTTCCATAGACCAAAACCATCATCCGAACCATATTGTTCTCCCTTTCGCTAGAATTTTGCAGATAATCAAGAGTGAACTTCCTTCAATCCTTACTTCGTCTGCATAAAAGTTTTATTAGTGGCCGAGATGGTGAGCTCCAATTCGGCCTTACCTATGTTGGCAAGAATATGCATCGGCTATTGAAAGATGTGCAATACACCATGACCAACATGGTAGCCAAATTCTTGCTATGCCAACTCTCTCCAATTGTCATGTCTAGATATATGAAGAATCTTAAAACAACACATGGTAAATTTTACATCTAGACATACCTCAAGATAAACTAAAAGTGATTCGTCAAAACATTGATAACCATTGGATATTTGTTGCACTACTAATAATGAATCACCAAAAGCCTCAATATGTATAGCACCTTTAGCAAGGAAAAGCTCCAATCCGAATAACAATGCATATTCGGCTTTGATCATTTGTGCAAAAAATATTCTAAGTGGCATACGGCTTCACAAAATTGCACCATAAGGAGATATATAAACAACACCAACACCTTGGCCATTGTGAATTCAACCATCAAAACATAATCTCCATAGTACTAGAGAGACTAAGACAATATCAATGAACATGTACTTTGTTTTGGTCTCCAATTGAACTAAGGACGATGTTAGGATACTACATCGGCCATGCTTTGACATATTCTTAGGGCGATAGATAAATATCGGCCATTACCATGAGGTCCATGTAGAATTCACCCACCAAAGTATGTATAGCCGAAATAAACAAATGAAATAGCAATAAAATATTTCGGCCCCTTTGTATTAGCAACAAAAATGTAACTAACCAAATGTATAGTGATTTGGTAATACTCTGACATGATATAGAAAATTATGTTGCATCCATGGATCAAAATAAATCCATGGAGGGTAATTGATCATACCTATGGATGAATTCCATGGCAACGGCATGAATGGTATGGTTGAAGAATATGGATGATGTGCTAACCGAAGATTTTGATGTTGTGATGCACACCTTCGGCTTAATTGTTTGTTGCTTCCATCATTCTCTTTCTTCACTTTTATTGTACTTGTTGCAATAGAATCATACAAATCATTTTTGTTATGATTGGTCTTCTTGGGAACCCATGCCATGTTCTTCTTTCTCAGCTCGTGTAGTAAGATTTTGTAATTCCATCTTTTGCCAACACGACAAGCCGAGTGGGCATGTCGGCTGTGATTTTGTTTCAACCAATGGCAACTCGTTTTGGACCTTGTGCACCCTCAACCTATTTTCTTTAGATTTGGCACTCTAATTTTTATCAATTGATTGCTTTACTTCTTTGCCTTTTGTAGCCAATGTCAACACTTTAATTGGCTCTTTATCCTTTAAGATCAAATCTGAATTGGCACTCTTGCGACCATCTTTTTTAACTCGATATACTTGTTTGACCACCACTTTCTTCTTTCTTGAGCTCTGGACCGATTCCTTATGATTGAAACGGTCTTTAACATGTGATTGTTCAAATGTTGATCTTCTCGGAGCTGCATAATATTGGTGAGATGGTTTAAAATAAGATGGAGAATGTGCCCTTGTATCATACCTGTCCCATGATGGATATGAATCTACACGAGCATAGGGAGGAATCCACGACATTGGCATTGGCGGCCCAAAATAAGGATATGAATATGTTGCATGAAAATTTTGACTTTTCCAATACCGATCCTCATATGTGCGCCTTGGGGGTGATCTTGATGCTTTTGCATTAGTTGGCTGATAAGCACTTTTCTCTTCACTCTTCTTTTGATATTTATCTAATAATTGTGCAAAAGTGACCTTGGATTTTTTGCACTTGCGCTTATTGCGGCCTTTGTTTCCTTTGGTTGTGCTTGCACCGATCTCTGAATTTGCTTGCTGCCCCCTAGTCCTTGGCGTCTCCATTGTAGCTTCGACGGAATTTTCGCCCTCAAGATTATGTTCATTATGCTCTTCAACAACTTCTTTATTTGAAAGCTTGATCCCATCACCTGCAGTTTTTACCTTCTCTTTGAATGGATCGGCTTGAAGTAGCCGATGCAAAAACTTTCTGCCATCGGGACCAATCGGAATAGACTGGTCATCTCTTGGTGTCTCAACAAATTTCAATCGTCCTTTATCAATGGCGGATTTAACTATTTGATGAAACATGTTGCAATCCTCAAAATTATGCTTGGACGAATCATGCAACTTACAATACATTCGTCCCTGGACAGATGGCTCAACATGGTGATCAAGAATTCTAATATAATTATTTCTCAACAACAAATTAAATATTTGATCACACATGCTTGAATTGAAGGTAAACCTTTTATTCTCTAGACGATCTTGTTGTGAGAACGGCTTTGGTGTTAAGCAAACGAATGGTTCAGATTTTGCATCACCCCATTCGGCTATGCATTGTGTTTTGCACTCTATCTCCGATGTCTTTGGATAAGAAACTATACTGGCATCGGTTTTCTCAGAGGATTTTAACCTTGGCTTTAAATTTCTGAAACGAAAATAGTTAGAACATACATGTCTCAGTTGAGACCAAGTGTAAGCCAAGTAAGAAATAAGAAAAGCTACCCAATTAGATATGAGCTTTGGATAAAGCAATGGGGAAAGCCTTGGCTACAATAATTTCTCGCAATCGGTCTTTCTGAATGGTGCAATGTGTTGACCTATATGCTTTGTGACAATCTGATTGCTAACAAATAAATTACCCATCTTCATTGGTTTCTCAATATTTCTTATGAAGATTTTCCTAATATATGCATCAACAACTAAGTCGTGACCAAATATGAAAACAGGCAAATTAATTGCTAGACATACCTCTTCAAATATGTTGGGAGAGCATGATGGTGGTGTGACTTGAAGAATATCTTGCTCCGCCTTCGGATAGCTCCCCAACGCCTTGTCATCATCTTTCTCTTGATTTTGTGCATCATTAGTTTGAAGATCTTCGTCCACCAAACTTTCTTCGGCTACCTGTTCTTGTTCTTGAAGCTCATCAATTTCTATGGCACGAAACTCATAGCGCAGGAAGTAGGTTCCATTAACTTCAGAAAAATCAAGTATGGTTGTCTTGCTATACTTCCCATGCCCTTTCTCAATAATGTTTGCCTCTTTGGATTTGATGATTTCGGAATATATACTACTTGATTCGGCTTTTTCAACCGAAGCACTTTTAGTTTTCGAATCATCATTCTTTTCACCGGTTATATTAATTGGCAACACTTCTTTTCTTTGAGCTAATTCCCTATCAATTCTCTCTTGGCGAAGTACTTTCACCCTATCGCGCAAAGCTTTAACTCCCCTCTCAATCTTAGCCCGCTCTAGATTAGTTTGCCCCCCAATGCTTTTAGAATCTTTCGGCAATGAAGTGTTAGTGTTGCCGAAATTTTGCAATTGTGTAGGGGGTGTATAATATGATGCGGTACTAGGTGGAGGTGTATGCACTGCTGTATAACCATATGCTCTTTCGCCAATTCTATCAATGCATGTAGTTTCATCTTCTTGCAAAACTCTAGCCTTTATTGCAGCATAATCAGGAAACAACCCCTTTTCATATTGTTCAAGGCAAAGAGCACTAATTCTCTTGTTTTGTGCCAAGTGTTGGGTAACGTTGCAGAAAACAAAAATTTTCCTACGGTTTCACCAAGATCCATCTATGAGTTCATCTAGCAACGAGTGATCGGATTGCATCTACATACCTTTGTAGATCATGCGCGGAAGCGTTCAAAGAACGGGGATGAGGAAGTCGTACTCGACGTGATCCAAATCACCAGAGATCCTAGCGCCGAACGGACGACACCTCCGCGTTCAACACATGTATGGTCAGCGTGACGTCTCCTCCTTCTTGATCCAGCAAGGGGAAAGGAGAGGTTGATGAAGATCCAGCAGCACGACGGCGTGGTGGTAGATGCAGCAGTCACCGCAGCAGGGCTTCGCCATTCTCTACGGAGGAGGAGGTCTTGGAGGGGAGAGGGAGGCGCCAGGGGCATGGGTGCGGCTGCCCTCCCTCCCCCCTCTATATATAGGGTCCCCAGGGGGGGCGCCGGCCCTGGAGATCCAATCTCCCAAGGGGGCGGCGGCCTAAGGGGGTGGAGTGCCCCCAAGGCAAGTGGGGCGCCCCCACCCTAGGGTTCCCAACCCTAGCCGCAGGGGGAAGGCCCAAGGGGGGGGGCGCACCAGCCCACTAGGGGCTGGTTCCCCTCCCACTTCAGCCCATGGGGCCCTCCGGGATAGGTGGCCCCACCCGGTGGACCCCCGGGACCCTTCCGGTGGTCCCGGTACAATACCGGCGACCCCGAAACTTGTCCCGATGGCCGAAATAGCACTTCCTATATATAATTTTTTACCTCCGGACCATCCCGGAACTCCTCGTGACGTCTAGGATCTCATACGGGACTCCGAACAACTTTCGGATTACTGCATATACATATCTCTACAACCCTAGCGTCACCGAACCTTAAGTGTGTAGACCCTACGGGTTCGGGAGACATGTAGACATGATCGAGATGGCTCTCCGGTCAATAACCAACAGCGGGATCTGGATACCCATGTTGGCTCCCACATGCTCCTCGATGATCTCATCGGATGAACCACGATGTCGAGGATTCAAGCAACCCCGTATACAATTCCCTTTGTCAATCGGTACGTTACTTGCCCGAGATTCGATCGTCGGTATCCCAATACCTCGTTCAATCTCATTACCGGTAAGTCACTTTACTCGTATCGTAATGCATGATCTCGTGACCAGACACTTGGTCACTTTGAGCTCATTGTGATGATGCATTACCGAGTGGGCCCAGAGATACCTCTCCGTCATACGGAGTGACAAATCCCAGTCTTGATCCGTGTCAACCCAACAGACACTTTCGGAGATACCCGTAGTATACCTTTATAGTCACCCAGTTACGTTGTGACGTTTGGTACACCCCAGAGCACTCCTACGGTATCCGGGAGTTACACGATCTCATGGTCTAAGGAAAAGATACTTGACATTGGAAAAACTCTAGCAAACAAACTATACGATCTTGTGCTATGTTTAGGATTGGGTCTTGTCCATCACATCATTCTCCTAATGATGTGATCCCGTTATCAATGACATCCCCATGTCCATAGCCAGGAAACCATGACTATCTGTTGATCAACGAGCTAGTCAACTAGAGGCTCACTAGGGACACATTGTGGTCTATGTATTCACACATGTATTACGATTTCTGGATAATACAATTATAGCATGAATAATAGACAATTATCATGAACAAGGAAATATAATAATCATTTTATTATTGACTCTAGGGCATATTTCCAACAGTCTCCCACTTGCACTAGAGTCAATCATCTAGTTACATTGTGATGAATCGAACACCCATGGAATTCTGGTGTTGATCATGTTTTGCTCTAGGGAGAGGTTTAGTCAACGGATCTGCTACATTCAGGTCCGTATGTACTTTACAAATCTCTATGTCTCCATTTTGAACACTTTCACGAATGGAATTGAAGCGACGCTTGATATGCCTGGTCTTCCTGTGAAACCTGGGCTCCTTGGCAAGGGCAATAGCTCCAGTGTTGTCACAGAAGAGAGTCATCGGGCCCGACGCATTGGGTATGACTCCTAGGTCGGTAATGAACTCCTTCACCCAGACTGCTTCGTGTGCTGCCTCCGAGACTGCCATGTACTCCGCTCCACATGTAGATCCCGCCACAACGCTTTGCTTGCAACTGCACCAGCTTACTGCCCCACCATTCAAAATATACATGTATCCAGTTTGTGACTTAGAGTCATCCAGATCTGTGTCGAAGCTAGCGTCGACGTAACCCTTTACGACAAGCTCTTCGTCACCTCCATAAACGAGAAACATTTCCTTAGTCCTTTTCAGGTACTTCAGGATATTCTTGACCGCTGTCCAGTGTTCTTTGCCAGGATTACTTTGGTACCTACCTACCAAACTTACGGCAAGGTTTACATCAGGTCTGAAACACAGCATGGCATACATAATAGAACCTATGGCTGAGGCATAGGGGATGACACTCATCTCTTCTATATCTTCTGCCGTGGTCGGACATTGAGCTGAGCTCAATTTCATACCTTGCAACACAGGCAAGAACCCCTTCTTAGACTGATCCATATTGAACTTCTTCAATATCTTATCAAGGTATGTTCTTTGCGAAAGACCTATGAGGCGTCTTGATCTACCTCTATAGATCTTGATGCCTAATATATAAGCAGCTTCTCCAAGGTCCTTCGTTGAAAAACTCTTATTCAAGTAGGCCTTAATGCTGTCCAAAAGTTCTATATCATTTCCCATCAAAAGTATGTCATCTACATATAATATGAGAAATGCTACAGAGCTCCCACTCACTTTCTTGTAAACGCAGTCTTCTCCATAAGTCTGCATAAACCCAAACGCTTTGATCATCTCATCAAAGCGAATGTTCCAACTCCGAGATGCTTGCACCAACCCATAAATCGAGCGTTGGAGCTTGCACACCTTGTCAGCATTCTTAGGATCGACAAAACCTTCCGGCTGCATCATATACAGTTCTTCCTTAAGATAACCGTTAAGGAATGCCGTTTTGACGTCCATTTGCCATATCTCATAATCATAGTATGCGACAATTGCTAACATGATTCGGACGGACTTCAGCTTTGCCACGGGAGAGAATGTCTCATCGTAGTCAACCCCTTGAACTTGTCGATAACCCTTAGCGACAAGCCTAGCTTTATAGATGGTCACATTACCATCCGCGTCTATCTTCTTCTTAAAGATCCATTTATTTTCTATGGCTCGCCGATCATCAGGCAAGTCAGTCAAAGTCCATACTTCGTTTTCATACATGGATCCTATCTCGGATTTCATGGCTTCCAGCCATTTGTCGGAATCCGGGCCCGCCATCGCTTCTTCATAGTTCGAAGGTTCACCGTTGTCTAACAACATGATTTCCAAGACAGGGTTGCCGTACCACTCTGGTGTGGAACGTGTCCTTGTGGACCTACGAAGTTCAGTAGCAACTTGATCTGAAGTTTCATGATCATCATCATTAACTTCCTCTCTAGTCGGTGCAGGCACCTCAGGAATATTTTCTTGAGCTGCGCTACTTACCGGTTCAAGAGGTAATACTTCATCAAGTTCCACTTTCCTCCCACTTATTTCTTTTGAGAGAAACTCTTTCTCTAGAAAGGATCCATTCTTGGCAACAAAGATCTTGCCTTCGGATCTGAGGTAGAAGGTATACCCAATAGTTTCTTTAGGGTATCCTATGAAGACGCATTTTTCCGACTTGGGTTCGAGCTTTTCAAGTTGAAGTTTCTTGACATAAGCATCGCATCCCCAAACTTTTAGAAACGACAGCTTAGGCTTCTTCCCAAACCATAATTCATACGGTGTCGTCTCAACGGATTTCGACGGAGCCCTATTTAAAGTGAATGCGGCAGTCTCTAAAGCATAGCCCCAAAATGATAGCGGTAAATCGGTAAGAGACATCATAGATCGCACCATATCCAATAGAGTGCAATTACGACGTTCGGACACACCATTACGCTGGCAGGCGGCGTGAGTTGTGAAACTATTCCACATTTTCTTAAGTGTGTACCAAATTCGTGACTCAAGTATTCTCCTCCACGATCTGATCGCAAAAACTTGATTTTTCTGTCACGTTGATTCTCAACCTCACTCTGAAATTCCTTGAACTTTTCAAAGGTTTCAGACTTGTGTTTCATTAAGTAGACATACCCATATCTACTCAAGTCATCAGTGAGGGTGAGAACATAACGATAGCCACCACGAGCCTCAACACTCATTGGACCGCACACATCAGTATGTATGATTTCCAATAGGTTGGTTGCTCGCTCCATTGTTCCTGAGAACGGAGTCTTGGTCATCTTACCCATGAGGCATGGTTCGCATGTGTCAAATGATTCGTAATCAAGAGACTCTAAAAGTCCATCTGCATGGAGCTTCTTCATGCGTTTGACACCTATGTGACCAAGGCGGCAGTGCCACAAGTATGTGGGACTATCATTATCAACCTTACATCTTTTGGTATTCACACTATGAATATGTGTAGCATTACGCTCGAGATTCATTAAGAATAAACCATTCATCATCGGAGCATGACCATAAAACATATCTCTCATATAAATAGAACAACCATTATTCTCGGATTTAAATGAGTAGCCATCTCGTATTAAACGAGATCCTGATACAATGTTCATGCTCAAACTTGGCACTAAATAACAATTATTGAGTTTCAAAACTAATCCCGTAGGTAAATGCAGAGGTAGCGTGCCGACGGCGATCACATCGACCTTGGAACCATTCCCGACGCGCATCGTCACCTCGTCCTTCGCCAGTCTCCGTTTATTCCGCAGCTCCTGTTTTGAGTTACAAATGTGAGCAACTGCACCGTTATCAAATACCCAGGAGCTACTACGAGTGCTGGTAAGGTACACATCAATTACATGTATATCACATATACCTTCCGTTTTGTCGGCCTTCTTGTCCGCTAAGTATTTGGGGCAGTTCCGCTTCCAGTGACCACTTCCCTTGCAATAAAAACACTCAGTCTCGGGCTTGGGTCCATTCTTTGGCTTCTTCCCGGCAGCTTGCTTACCGGGCGCGGCAACTCCCTTGCCGTCCTTCTTGAAGTTCTTCTTACCCTTGCCTTTCTTGAACTTAGTGGTTTTATTCACCATCAACACTTGATGTTCCTTTTTGACTTCTACCTCTGCTGATTTCAGCATTGCAAATACTTCAGGAATGGTCTTTTCCATCCCCTGCATATTGAAGTTCATCACAAAGCTCTTGTAGCTCGGTGGAAGCGACTGAAGGATTCTGTCAATGACCGCGTCATCCGGGAGATTAACTCCCAGCTGAGTTAAGCCGTTATGTAATCCAGACATAGTGAGTATGTGCTCACTGACAGAACTATTTTCCTCCATCTTACAGCCGAAGAACTTGTCGGAGACTTCATATCTCTCGACCCGGGCATGAGCTTGGAAAACCATTTTCAGCTCTTCGAACATCTCATATGCTCCGTGTCGCTCAAAACGCTTTTGGAGCCCCGGTTCTAAGCTGTAAAGCATGCCGCACTGAACGAGGGAGTAATCATCAGCACGTGTCTGCCAAGCGTTCATAACGTCTTGGTTATGTGGGACGGGTGCGTCACCTAGCGGTGCTTGTAGGACATAATCTTTCTTGGCAGCTATGAGGATGATCCTCAGGTTCCGGACCCAGTCCGTATAGTTGCTGCCATCGTCTTTCAGCTTGGTTTTCTCTAGGAACGCGTTGAAGTTGAGGACAACGTGGGCCATTTGATCCACAAGACATATTGTAAAGATTTTAGACTAAGTTCATGATAATTAAGTTCATCTAATCAAATTATATAATGAACTCCCACTCAGATAGACATCCCTCCAGTCATCTAAGTATAACATGATCCGAGTTAACTAGGCCGTGTCCGATCATCACGTGAGACGGACTAGTCAACATCGGTGAACATCTTCATGTTGATCGTATCTTCTATACGACTCATGCTCGGCCTTTCGGTCTTCTGTGTTCCAAGGCCATGTCTGTACATGCTAGGCTCGTCAAGTCAACCTAAGTGTTTGCATGTGTAAATCTGTCTTACACCCGTTGTATGTGAACGTTGGAATCTATCACACCCGATCATCACGTGGTGCTTTGAAACAACGAACTGTCGCAACGGTGCACAGTTAGGGGAAACACTTTCTTGAAATTATTATGAGGGATCATCTTATTTACTACCGTCGTTCTAAGTAAACAAGATGCAAAAACATGATAAACATCACATGCAATCAAATAATAATAGTGACATGATATGGCCAATATCACATAGCTCCTTTGATCTCCATCTTGGGGCTCCATGATCATCTTGTCACCGGCATGACACCATGATCTCCATCATCGTGTCTCCATGAAGTTGCTCGCCAACTATTACTTCTACTACTATGGCTAACAGGTTTAGCAATAAAGTAAAGTAATTTACATGGCATTTCTCAATGACACGCAGGTCATACAAAAAATAAAGACAACTCCTATGGCTCCTGCCGGTTGTCATACTCATCGACATGCAAGTCGTGATTCCTATTACAAGAACATGATGTCATACATCACATATATATCATTCATCACAACTTTGGCCATATCACATCACAAAGCACTTGCTGCAAAAACAAGTTAGACGTCCTCTAATTGTTGTTGCAAGTTTTACGTGGCTGCAATAGGGTTCTAGCAAGAACGTTTTCTTACCTAGGTAAAAGCCACAACGTGATTTGTCAACCTCTATTTACCCTTCATAAGGACCCTTTTCATCGAATCTGCTCCAACTAAAGTGGGAGAGACAGACACCCGCTAGCCACCTTATGCAACTAGTGCATGTCAGTCGGTGGAACCAGTCTCACGTAAGCGTACGTGTAAGGTCGGTCCGGGCCGCTTCATCCCACAATACTGCTGAAGCAAAATAAGACTAGTAGCGGCAAGAAAGTTGACAACATCTACGCCGACAACAAATTGTGTTCTACTCGTGCAAAGAGAACTACGCATAGACCTAGCTCATGATGCCACTGTTGGGTAACGTTGCAGAAAACAAAAATTTTCCTACGGTTTCACCAAGATCCATCTATGAGTTTATCTAGCAACGAGTGATCGGATTGCATCTACATACCTTTGTAGATCATGCGCGGAAGCGTTCAAATAACGGGGATGAGGAAGTCGTACTCGACGTGATCCAAATCACCGGAGATCCTAGCGCCGAACGGACGGCACCTCCGCGTTCAACACACGTACGGTCAGCGTGACGTCTCCTCCTTCTTGATCCAGCAAGGGGAAAGGAGAGGTTGATGAAGATCCAGCAGCACGACGACGTGGTGGTGGATGCAGCAGTCACCGCAGCAGGGCTTCGCCGTTCTCTACGGAGGAGGAGGAGGTCTTGGAGGGGAGAGGGAGGCGCCAGGGGCATGGGTGCGGCTGCCCTCCCTCCCCTCCTCTATATATAGGGTCCCCAGGGGGGGGGGCGCCGGCCCTGGAGATCCAATCTCCCAAGGGGGCGGCGGCCTAGGGGGGTGGAGTGCCCCCCAAGGCAAGTGGGGCGCCCCCCACCCTAGGGTTCCCAACCCTAGGCGCAGGGGGAAGGACCAAGGGGGGGGCGCACCAGCCCACTAGGGGCTGGTTCCCCTCCCACTTCAGCCCATGGGGCCCTTCGGGATAGGTGGCCCCACCCGGTGGTCCCGGTACAATACCGGTGACCCCGAAACTTGTCCCGATGGCCGAAATAGCACTTCCTATATATAATTCTTTACCTCCGGACCATCCCGGAACTCCTCGTGACGTCCGGGATCTCATCCGGGACTCCGAACAACTTTTGGGTTACTGCATATACATATCTCTACAACCCTAGCGTCACCGAACCTTAAGTGTGTAGACCCTACGGGTTCGGGAGACATGTAGACATGACCGAGATGGCTCTCCGGTCAATAACCAACAGCGCGATCTGGATACCCATGTTGGCTCCCACATGCTCCTCGATGATCTCATCGGATGAACCACGATATCGAGGATTCAAGCAACCCCGTATACAATTCCCTTTGTCAATCGGTACGTTACTTGCCCGAGATTCGATCGTCGGTATCCCAATACCTCGTTCAATCTCATTACCGGTAAGTCACTTTACTCGTACCGTAATGCATGTCTCGTGACCAGACACTTGGTCACTTTGAGCTCATTGTGATGATGCATTACCGAGTGGGCCCAGAGATACCTCTCCGTCATACGGAGTGACAAATCCCAGTCTTGATCCGTGTCAATCCAACAGACACTTTCGGAGATACCCGTAGTATACCTTTATAGTCACCCAGTTACGTTGTGACGTTTGGTACACCCAGAGCACTCCTACGGTATCCGGGAGTTACACGATCTCATGGTCTAAGGAAAAGATACTTGACATTGGAAAAACTCTAGCAAACGAACTATACGATCTTGTGCTATGTTTAGGATTGGGTCTTGTCCATCACATCATTCTCCTAATGATGTGATCCCGTTATCAATGACATCCCCATGTCCATAGCCAGGAAACCATGACTATCTGTTGATCAACGAGCTAGTCAACTAGAGGCTCACTAGGGACACATTGTGGTCTATGTATTCACACATGTATTACGATTTCCGGATAATACAATTATAGCATGAATAATAGACAATTATCATGAACAAGGAAATATAATAATCATTTTATTATTGCCTCTAGGGCATATTTCCAACACCAAGCTCTTTTTTAACGCAGCCACAACCGCTTCTGGAAGGGATTGCTTCACAATACTTTCAGATTCTTTCGGCAATGATTTGTGAGTGTTGCCGAAATTCTCGAATTGTGTAGAGTATGCATTATATGCTATAGTATTTGATGACGGTACATGTGTTCCTGTAAAATTTTCACTTATTCGGCTATGACCATGAAGATGCGGCACCGAATTATGAACATCTACAGTTGCATACGGTGCTGACAACTTACTAACATGAGGTGTAGCATATGATGGTTGAGAGTAACTGGCCGGATAGCTAGTAGTAGCATGGCCAATTCTCCCATCCATCGACAAGGTTGGATTCACATATTGCAAATTAGTTGCCGATGAATAAAAAGGTGAAACACTTTCTTGTATGCTATTGGAAATTTTAACATGAAGTGTTTCAAATTGATTAACCAAACCCATCATGTTGTTCATCGGCATATGGATTTATGGGGTTGCCGATGCATGAGAGTTTGGATACATATATATGTTGTATGTTGCTAAAATCATAAGAATTTGAAGCATGAAGATTGCTTTGCATCGGCCCTTGCGCATAATTAGATGCATGATTGATAAAACTAGGGCTAGCCGATACATTATGCGCATTAGGTGATCCAGCAACAATATAAGGATTATTTGCATCTACAAAGGGGAATTGGGTATTCATATTACCTTTGTAGATTGCAGCAACTTGATGACGATCTCTTCTTAGCAAGAACGGGCCGGAGACTATTCAAAGCTTCGTCCCCAGCAGAGTCACCAAAAACTGTGTTCGCACACGAACACGTCACCGTGTACCCTCGACGCCGGGGGTGATGCACCGCAGCTCACGTAGAAGGAGACCCGCCGGAAGGGCAGTACGCAAGACAATCTGGCGGATGCTTTAAAAAGTGTGTTCGCACACGAACACGTCACCGTGTACATCCAACGCCAAGGGTGATGCACCGCAGCTCACGTCGAAGGAGACCCGTCCGGAAGCGCGGTACGCAAGCAATCCGGCGGGTGCTTTTGAGGATCCGAAACCCCACACGCCCGGGAGGGACCCCGTCAGGGCTTGCGGCTATGGGCTGCCCTAGGTCGACCTGATCGCCCCTAGGGCCTCGAGGTTCGCCGCCCTACAAAAGAAGAACGAACGAAGAACGAGGAAGAAGAAGAACAAGGGAGAGAAATAAAGGTAAAGGTAAAAAGATGATATATTGATAGATCGATTGTGTGTTGTTCAATCGGCCGTCACCCCTTACATATATATGAGGCGGCTGGACTTCCCGTACAAGAAAAGGACTCAAATCACGTCCAAATCATCAAAAGTTATCCTAACTCGGACTACGAGGGCCGGAACTTCCGGCCTGGCCCGGAACTTCCGGGCTGAAATTATATCAAGTAGCCCTCTTGCACTGAATCTGCAGGCCACATACTACTTCGGATGACAATGGTCCTAAAAGCAAAGTTGTAGATCTTGCAATGGAGAAAAACTCTTCAGTTGATCACTTTTTCATCTGAGGTCATCTTGATGTCGAAATGGGCCCCGCAAATCTGCAAACAATGTTAAAATTCCAGTTTTCGGGGCGCATCGCGTGCAAACTTTCGGTTTAGCCCGGAACCTCCCCGGAAGTTTTGCCCGGAACTTCCGGGGCAAACTTATGCAGCACACTGTTTTGACTCTAACTTTTGAATACGAAGTCCGATTTAGACGTTTTTTATATCGAAATCGATCGCCTCGACGAGTCGAAGACAATCCGTGTAGAAACATTTCTCATATGAGGCCATCTTGGGGGCGTAATCAGCCGAATAGTGTTCTGAATACAAAATCTAAGTACTTCAAACACAACTTCGGCCTTAGAGATGAGACCGGATGGCTATGGCGCAAATATGAAAGTTTCTCCTTTTGATGATACGGAACTTTCTCACTTTGAGCACTTATCCATTTGAGGCCATCTTAATTAAGTTCTTGGCCGTGTCAAAATCTGGTGTCAACAATGTGCTTCGAAAGATCATAAATGTGCTTTGACGTTCTAGTTCATTTGCATCAATGGATGAAATTGGTTTGTAGATTACAAAATGATCGAGGCACACACATGTTGGCAACATTCGTTGCTCGGTTCCTGTTACAATATTCTATCCTTCCGCTAGGTATGCGTTATGTTGAGATAACAAGTAATTGATGGTTCCTAATGTCCAATCTTCCTAACTTTATTGTATGTTTCCACCAGTCAAGATAGTTTGCGGCAATAGAAACATACCTATACTTTTTGTTATCCTTTCTCTTACATTGTCAAGACCATTGTTCACATTTAAACATTGTCATCATGCTTCCTATATTCATATATTTGATGATATATGCTTCAAGCGGATGTGTGTTAGCTTTGGAGCCCATGGGCACCACCGGAGACATGTATGGAGGTGACCGACGCATGCACCTAGATGTGTGATGACACTTGGATCGGCCCTACAATCAAGATGACCACACATGAATGGAAGCAAGTCTACAATCTATAGGAAGCATATGATATTAACTGAGGATGCAGTGTATGAACGAATGAAGCAGCAAGCAAACTTATGTTATATTGTAGACAAATTATTTTTTACCTTGGAAAGACTTTTACTTGATGGAAGCAATTTTTTTGGCGGTAGTAAGCAAAGTTCTTCTTGTGTTTGGAAATAAATCCTTAAATGTAAATTTTTGGTACATGGAAGCAAAGTGCTTGGACATACTTTGTTGTTTCATCCAAACAAATTTTGATTGCAATAGAAGCAAATTATCTCATCGGTGGAAGCAAGCTTTTGTTGCATGAAAAAAATGTTAGTGACATGCAAACTTAACTACATCAAAGCAAACAATCTCGTCGGTAGAAGCAAAATTTCGTTGCATTGAAACGAAATAAAATGTTATGCAGAATGCATTTTTATTTACGTTGAAGCAAATCATCCGATCGTCCGAAGAAAAATATTGCTGCACTAGAAACAAAATAAATGGTACATGGAATCCGTTTTATTACATTAGAATCTAAAAAAACTTGATAATATTTCCAGAAGAAATGGGTATAGTTTTTGCAAAGCAAAATATAGTTTTGCCGCGTAGAAAATAAACAAAGGAAGCAAATTATTCTATCGATGGAAACATAGTTTTTTGAGGGACCAACAGGAAATATTTTTTGTTTTGCTGGAAGCAAATCCATTTTAAATAAATTCCCCTACCTAGTTATCCTTTTTGCAAAGCAAAATACGAAGTAGGTAGCGGTAGATCACACGTGATTGACGGAAGCAGAGATCCATGCATGTCGCTAACTACCCAGGACCACGATTACCTCACTCCACGACGGATGCAGAAACAGTTATCACAAATTACTCAATTAATGAAGCAAATCTCACGGGCTTAACAATTGTACATCGGACGTCCACCATGCTTCCGATCAACGGCTGAGGACTAGTCTGATAGGAGCCAAACATCACTAGTCTGATGCCTAGTGCTGTCCTAACTAAAATGGAGGTGGAGATGCGACTGAAAGAACTTCTTCGAGAGGAATTGAAGTGGGCATTGCGTGCGAAAGTCCGTAAGATCATCCAAGGAGATGATAACACTCAATTTTTCCATATGATTGCGAATGGCAAACATCGAAAGAAGAGAATTTTTCAGCTCGAGCAAGATGAGGGGACTATTTTAGGGCAGGAAAACTTAAAATTATATATCACGAACTACTATAAGCAGCTGTTTGGGCCTCCAGAGGATAATTTCGTATCCTTAGATGAGTCCGGGATAAAGGATGTGCCTCAGCTTGCTGCGGATGAGAATGATATTTTGACCGCCCCGTTTTCGGGGAAAGAGGTGTTTGAGGCTATATCACAAATGAAGAATAATAAAGCTCCAGGCCCGGATGGTTTTCCGGCGGAGTTTTATAAGAAGTGCTGGCACATTATTAAGGGGGACTTGATCCCGTTGTTCCATGATTTATTCTGTGGACAGTTACAATTCTCTCACTGGAACAATTACTTTGCTTCCTAAGAAAACAGAGGCCGTGCGGATTGAGCAGTTCAGGCCAATTCGTCTTCTTAATGTCAGCTTTAAAATTTTCACTAAGGTAGGGACTAATAGGCTTACGCAGATTGCGCATACTGTGGTGCAGCCTTCCCAAACCGCTTTCATGCCGGACAGAAACATTCTAGAAGGGGTTGTAGTTATGCATGAAACGCTCCATGAGATCCACACGAAAAAATTAGATGAGGTGGTTTTAAAAGTGGATTTTGAAAAAGCGTACGATAAAGTAAAATGGCCATTCCTTGAGCAGGAATTGCGCATGAAGGGATTTGATCAGGCCTGGAGAAATCAGGTTGATTCTTTCACGCAAAAAGGGAGTGTTGGAATCAAAGCGAATGACGCCATAGGTCATTACTTTCAGACACACAAAGGTCTGAGGCAAGGTGACCCGTTGTCACCAATTCTTTTCAACATAGTGGTCGACATGTTGACAATCCTAATAGGAAGGGCTAAGGATGACGGCCAAGTAGGTGGCCTAGTTCCACATTTAGTGGATGGCGGAGTGTCGATCCTTTATTACGCTGATGATACTATCATCTTCATGGAGCATGATTTGGCAAAAGCAAGAAACACGAAGCTTGTGTTATGCCTGTTCGAACAATTATCGGGGTTAAAGGTTAACTTCCATAAAAGTGAATTGTTCTGCTTTGGAAGAGTTAAAGATGAACAAGATGCTTACAAACAATTGTTCGGCTGCGAATTGGGATCTTTACCCTTCACGTATTTGGGTATACCAATTCACCATCACAAGCTTATTATCAAAGAATGGAAATGCATTGAGGATCGATTTGAAAAGAAACTAAGCTGCTGCAAGGGCAAGCTTATGTCATACGGAGGCCGATTAATTCTCATTAATTCAGTTCTTACGAGTATGCTTATGTTTCTCTTGTCCTTTTTTGAGGTACCAGTTGGAGTCCGGAAAAGGCTAGACTTCTATTGATCGTGCTTCTTATGGCAGAGTGATGAATTAAAACGAAAATATAGACTCACTAAATGGGATATCATTTGCAGACCGAAAGACCAAGGGGGTCTCAGCATTGAAAACTTAGAGGTGAAGAACAGATATTTACTCAGCAAGTGGTTGTTTAAGCTATCTGCAGAGACGGATGCCATGTGGGCCCAAATCCTGCGGAATAAGTACCTTAATTCCAAAACATTATCCAAGGTGATGGTGAGGCCGACTGATTTGCCTTTTTGGAAAGGACTGATGAGAGTGAAATTAGCCTTTTTCAACAGGACAAAATTTGTAGTTGGAAATGGTACTACCACAAGGTTCCGGGAGGACACATGGCTAGGGGAGATGCCCCTTGCACTCCAATATCCATCTCTCTATAATATTGTGCAGCGAAGAGAAGCTTACGTTGCAACAATATTACAATCCAATCCCCTGAATATCCAATTCAGGAGGACTCTAGCGGGAAATCGTTGGGAAGCTTGGCTCCACCTAGTGCGAAGATTGATGGAGGTCCACCTTTCTCAACAACCCGATCGGTTGAGCTGGAAACTAACAAAGAATGGAGAGTTTTCGGTTAAATCCATGTATTTGGATGTTATCAACTCTAGTGCTATTCCTCATTCGAAACATGTGTGGAATGTCAAAGTGCCTTTAAAAATCAAAGTGTTTATGTGGTTTGTACATAAGCAAGTCATTCTAACTAAGGACAATTTGGCAAAATGCAATTGGACATGATCTACAAGATGTAGTTTCTGTGATAAGAACGAATCCATCAAACACCTCTTTCTCGACTGTCCCTTGGCAAAAAATTTGTGGCGGACAGTGCACCTAGCATTTAATATTACTCCTCCGAATACCATCAACACGTTATTTGGGACGTGGTTAGATGAGTTAGATTCCAAAACTGCGAGACATATCCGTGTAGGAGTATGTGCTTTATTATGGGCAGTCTGGAACTGCAGAAACGATTTGGTTTTTAACAGAACAACAAAAATTCATTTCTTGCAGGTTATCTTCTGGGCCACTACACTCATCCGTATGTGGCCGCTACTCACTCCGACGGAGGTCAGGGAGCGTTTGGTTACTGGATCTATTCGATGGGAGACAGTAGCTCGTGATATCTTCAACCGGTTTGGATGGCGGTCATGTAATAGGATAAGTGTTTAGTTTCCTATCTTGTATTTTTGCCTGCCGGTTGTGGCTATCCTGTCATGTTGTTTTTGCTCTTTGTGAGCTTCTTTACTTTTGAGACCTGAAGACTTTTGCTGAACATTTTGCTTTTTATTAATAATTTGGTTGTATGCATCGTTCTGATGCAGAGGCTGGGGCCTGACCCCTTTTCGGAAAAAAGAAAAAAAACTCTTGCTATTGGGCGTCATGTATGACTTCGTGATACGTCTCCAATGTATCTATAATTTTTGATTGTTCTATGCTATTATATTATCAACCTTGGATGTTTTATATGCATTTATATGCTATTTTATATGATTTTTGGGACTAACCTATTAACCTAGAGCCCAGTGCCAGTTTCTGTTTTTTCCTTGTTTTAGAGTATCGCAGAGAAGGAAAATCAAACGGAGTCCAATTGACCTGAAACTTCACGGAACTTATTTTTGGAAGGAAAGCTGCTTTCCCGGGAGACTTGGAGTCCACGTAAGGGAAGCAGCGAGGAAGCCACGAGGCAAGGGGGCGCACCCACCCCCCCGGGCGTGCCCTCCACCCTCGTGGCTCCCCTGACGTACTTCTTCCTCCTATATATCTCCATATACCCTAAAATGATCGGGGAGCACAATAGATCGGGAGTTCCGCCGCCAGAAGCCTCCGTAGCCACCGAAAACCAATCTAGACCCGTTCCGGCACCCTGCCGGAGGGGGCAATCCCCCTCCGGTGGCCATCTTCATCATCCCGGTGCTCTCCATGACGAGGAGGGAGTAGTTTTCCCTCGGGGCTGAGGGTATGTACCCGTAGCTATGTGTTTGATCGCTCTCTCTCTCTCTCTCGTGTTCTTGATTTGGCACGATCTTGATGTATCGCAAGCTTTGCTATTATAGTTGGATCTTATGTTTCTCCTCCCCTTCTACTCTCTTGTAATGGATTGTTTCCCCTTTAAAGTTATCTTATCAGATTGAGTCTTTAAAGATTTGAGAACACTTGATGTATGTCTTACCGTGCGTATCTGTGGTGACAATGGGATATCATGTGATTTACTTGATGTATGTTTTGGTGACCAACTTGCGGGTTCCGCCCATGAACCTATGCATAGGGGTTGGCACACGTTTTCGTCATGATTCTCCGGTAGAAACTTTGGGGCACTCTTTGAGGTTCTATGTGTTGGTTGAATAGATGAATCTGAGATTGTGTGATGCATATCGTATAATCATACCCACGGATACTTGAGGTGACATTGGAGTATCTAGGTGACATTAGGGTTTTGGTTGATTTGTGTCTTAAGGTGTTATTCTAGTACGAACTCTAGGGCTGTTTGTGACACTTATAGGAAAAGCCCAATGGATTGATTGGAAAGAATAACTTTGAGGTGGTTTCGTACCCTACCATAATCTCTTTGTTCGTTCTCCGCTATTAATGACTTTGGAGTGACTCTTTGTTGCATGTTGAGGGATAGTTATATGATCCAATTATGTTATTATTGTTGAAAGGACTTGCACTAGTGAAAGTATGAACCCTAGGCCTTGTTTCAACACATTGCAATACCGTTTACGCTCACTTTTATCATTTGTTACCTTGCTGTTTTTATATTTTCAGATTACAAAAACTATTATCTACTATCCATATACCACTTGTATCACCATCTCTTCGCCGAACTAGTGCACATATACAATTTACCATTGTATTGGGTGTGTTGGGGACACAAGAGACTCTTTGTTATTTGGTTGCAGGGTTGTTTGAGAGAGACCATCTTCATCCTACGCCTCCTACGGATTGATAAACCTTAGGTCATCCACTTGAGGGAAATTTGCTACTGTCCTACAAACCTCTGCACATGGAGGCCCAACAACGTCTACAAGAAGAAGGTTGTGTAGTAGACATCACTTGGTTCTATTCCGAACATTATTTGTATCTCTCTGTAGAATAAATAAAGCCTGACATCCCTAAAAGAACTGAGTCGAACCAACACATCGACAAGGTACGCGAGGAGACTACTATTCTTTGCTATACCTGAACTGCAATTAGAAGAAGACACCCATCACTGAAAGGAAAAAAACAAGACACTGGAATGTCACGGTCGATGGCTACATGGGATCCCTCTGGGAAGAGGTAGTTGCCCATCGATATTCGGTAAGTTCCAGTCTAGGTCCTTTTGGCAAGGAGAGGTGGACAAGCACAAGTACCATATGGTTAAATGGGCGGACATTAGTATGCCAAAAGACGAGGGGGGGGGGTCATTTTACAAGACACTTGAATTCATGCCTTATGACCAAATAAATTTGGAGAATGGTTAGTGGGGAGGGCGGTCTTGGACTTGACCTTATCAAGGCAAAATATCTACAAGGTTAACCATTTGCCACCTATCCTGTGGGTCAAAGGGTCTCATTTCTGGCCGGCAACCAAGGCTGTCAAACCTTGCTTCCGGTTAGGGTGTACTACATGTTAGTAGGGGATAGTGCAGACATCCTTTTTTGGCTCGACTAGTGGTTGGGCGACCAATCTATCCAAGACTGATACTCGACATTGCTTTCTATCTCTAGCCAATGGTGGATCCTCATTGCGACGACCAATGGGAATGATGTTGGGAGCCTCTCATTCAGCCTCTCACTGGAGCCTCCCGGTTTAGAGGAGTGGAAGGTCCTTACCAAGGAGCTTGGGAATGTGGCCTTGTCTAATGAATGAGATTCGGTCTCTTGGGCTGTTGAGCCTTCGGGTAGTTTCTCCACAAAGTCCTTGTATGGCGGGATTGCGGCGGGGCAGGGGCAAGGAACTCAGGAGTTGTGGAAGTTTTGATTGCCCCCACATGTTAGGATTTTCCTTTGGCAACTGATTCGAGGTAGCCTGCCGGTCGGAGACCACTTTATGAAGCTTAATGATCCAAGTGATGGTTGTTTCCCCTTATATGAGGGTGATGAAGACATCAACCATATCTTATTCTCTTGCATCTAAGCAAATTGTCTTTGGAGTTGCAAGAGGGAAGTGTGGGGGAACAGGTGGTGTCTTGCCAACTTCTTGGACATGTATGAGATCATCTCAGCTGTCTTTTCCCGGGTCCGCCTCTTGTAGTGAGTGGCTTTGGGACCTTTGCTTGGACACACTAGTGTATTAGGAATAATCTTATCGTCGAACATTTCTACCTGTCAAAGGCCACTGATGCTATATACAATTTTTGTTGTTTCCTCCAACAATGAAAGTCCCTGAGCAAGAGATGTGATTGGGCAGCTATTGACGCCATGCCGAAGGACTTCAAGGCTTTAGCTTCTTGCTTGGCTCCTACTACTCGTCGACCTTGAAGGCCTTTCCTTGCTATTTGGACTTCGTGAAGAGAGTTTGTACCACCTTAAATATGTTACTTCTCAAATTTTCACAGCCACTTGGTCTTCAATGAACTCTATATGTAGAATTTGTGGCCGCAATATGAGTCTTCACCAGTTTCTAAACTGGTGAGGACTCATATTGACAAATCAGATTGTACACAAAAAGATCATTGATGATCAATGTATTTTTTATGTCTATTTTTACATGCTGACACATAGCAGTAGCGCGCTCTTTGTGAAATGATGGAGTAATTGACCACGGGTACCCCGAAGACGGCAAGACAATATTTCAAGACATCGGGGCTAGCAAAGCCCCTCAGTCCGACTGCCCGGCTGCTCCTGTCGGCTCCCCGTCCGACTGCTCTGCCCGGCCGGCTGCTAGCTGCCGACTGCGCCGACCAGCCGGCTGCCGACTGCAGCCCGACCCGACACCGACGAGACGGCCATACCTCGGACAAGACAGCTGTACCACGACGCCATCATGTACAGTGTCACTTGTCCCTGGGCACTATTCATGAAGTGACCTAGGAGACAAGCATGACACCCACACCATACCCCCATGCCCACTTGTCCATGCCACTACATAGCTTAGGAAGTAAGCTAGCCCACACTATAAAAGGGGCACACATCCATCCATCCACTCAGTCACGCCACATTCATTTGGCCAGAAGGCCACTCACGGCCACAAGCCATGGCCATACTTGGCCACTAGAGCCGGCCATACGCATGCATATACGAGATCAGATGCCCTTGGCACTAATCTCAGATACAGCTCCAGGAGCACTTTGTACCAGATATATCAGATATACTCAGACGTGCAGGAGTAGGGGTGTTATCTCTGCGGAGAGCCCCGAACCTGGGTAAACTAGCGCGTGCTACTCGCATACCCGCTCCCGGTCCTATCAGCAGCAGTCTTACCCTCACACTAAGCCCTTGTGGCATCTGTCGACTCGCAAGCCCCCCGTGAGAATACCACGACAGTTGGCGCCCACCGTGGTGCGGTACTATGCTACCGCGCTGCTGCTGGTTTCGCAGTCTGGGCGGGACCCTTTTTCTTCATCGCCTCGCCGCGGCGTCGCGCCGTCTCTCCGGTAGCGCTCGGGGGCTCGACATCGACCCGCCCCCGGAGCAGCCATGAGGGGTGGTGTCGGTGTCAAAACCGGCGGATCTCGGGTAGGGGGTCCCGAACTGTGCGTTTAGGCCGGATGGTAACATGAGGCAAGGGACACGAAGTTTTTACCCAGGTTCAAGCCCTCTTGATGGAGGTAAAACCCTACGTCCTGCTTGATTAATATTGATGATATGGGTAGTACAAGAGTAGATCTACCACGAGATCGGAGAGGCTAAACCCTAGAAGCTAGCCTATGGTATGATTGTTGTTCTGTGTGTTGTCCTACGGACTAAACCCCTCCGGTTTATATAGACACCGGAGAGGGTTAGGGTTACACAAAGTCGGTTACAATGGTAGGAGATCTAGATATCCGTATCGCCAAGCTTGCCTTCCACGCCAAGGAAAGTCCCTTCCGGACACGGGACGAAGTCTTCAATCTTGTATCTTCATAGTCCAGGAGTCCGGCTGAAGGTATAGTCCGGCCATCCGGACACCCCCTAATCCAGGACTCCCTCAGTATCCCCTGAACCAGGCTTCAATGATGACGAGTCTGGCGCGCAGATTGTCTTCGGCATTACAAGACGGGTTCCTCCTCCAAGTACTTCATAGAAGATTTTGAACACAAAGATAGTGTCCAGCTCTGCAAAATAAGTTTCTACATATTGCCATAGAGAGAATAATATTTACACAAATCTAATCTGCTGACGTATTCCGTAGTGTGACATCACACCACGGCCAAGCCTTTATTCAAATCGTTTTATTGTCCCACCTCAGCGTGTCATGCGAGGCGGTTTCCTTGGCACGTCTCGTCGAAGCAGAGATCGTGTCCCCTTATTCCGGGATCCTCATCAATACAGGCGTGGGTAACCCAACCGCTTCTAGGACTCCTGGACTATAGGCAAGTCCAAACGGCCACGGAGAGGACGCTTGATATTCACCCTCTTTATAAAGGGACATGGCTTTTATTTTTTCCCTCCCGTGCTCAATCGAATCCTTCCCCCACCTCAAGCTCAAACACCCAAAGTTCAGGTCAGGTGCTCCGAACCTTCAATCATGTCCGGATCTAGCGTTCAAGGCCGATGGGTGCCTTCCTCCGTCACGGAAGAAGACATCAAAAAGTTGAGGGAGGGCAGATATCTGACCGCCGAGGTTTTGCATCGGCTGCCTGCCCGAGGGCAGGCCGTCCCCTCCCCCGAACCCAATGAGAACGTCGTGTTCGTATCCCACTTCCTCCGAGGTCTAGGCCTTGCTCTGGATCCTTTCGTCAGGGGTTTGATGTTTTATTATGGGCTAGATTTCCATGATCTAGCTCTAGACTCCTGTCTTCATATCACGACATTTATTGTCATGTGTGAGGCCTTCCTCCGGGTTACCCCTCACTTTGGCCTATGGCTCAAGACCTTTGAAGTAAAGCCGAAGATGATCGAGGGGCAACATGCAGCGTGTGGAGGTGCCTCAATATGCAAGATGACGGGAGCTCCATGGCCCAAAGGTTCCATTCCAGAGGTGTCTGAATTGTGGCAACAGGAGTGGTTCTACATCACGGCTCCTAGAAGTGTCAAGTGGGCGGCCGCCCCTGTTTTCCGCTCGGGCCCTCCACCACAACTGATGTCATGGATCAGCAGAGGTCTGAGCTGGGGTCCAGCCAAGGACGTGCCTACACTGCAAAGCCGCATTCGAGATCTCTTCAATGGAGATTTTAGTTTGGTTGCGGTAATACAAGTTATGCTGGTTCGTCAAGTCCAGCCTTGCAAACGCCGGCCCCTTCGCTTGTGGGAGTTCAATCCCGAGGGACCACGTGTCATTCAAAATTTCCTCAGCCTGACGCACGAGGAGATGTACAAGTCATTCTTCGGACCTCAGGTAGAGTGTCCGGAAATCACCGAGGACGTGGGCCTGAGCAGTAACCGCGTCGCCGAACAGGTAAGGAATCTTCCGGCCGAACATACTATCTCTCATTTGTTACGAAGCTCCGGTGGCTAGCCGGACTAGCGAGTTTGCCCATTTAAAACGGCAGTTGGATGCGGCAGACGCCGACATCGAGCTTGTTAACAAAAGGCTTGACGAGGCACATGGTAAGTGTCATTATCTGGTAAACGCCACATAGTAAGAGCAGCATGATGCCCGTATCTTTAATATGTTGTGACTGCAGATGGAGCTGCCACTGTTGAAGCCTTGCGGGCAGAACTTGCCCAAGCCAAGGAACAAGCGAGGTTTGGTAATGCGGCTGCTTTGAAGGCGGCCGAAGAGTTGAAAGCCGAGAAGGCCGCACATGGCGAGAGCCGAGATAAGATGGCCAAGATGGCCATAGAATTAAAATCCGCCGTCGACCGTTGCCGGGTTCTTGAAAAGGAAAACCTAGCGAAGGCATCGGACCTTGAGAAGGCTCCTACGACGAGAAAAGACATCCGCTCTGCTATGAGGGCAAATAAGGAGGAGCTGCGGGAAGCCGGGGATATTGTAGCTGGGAAATCCTTTATGTCGCGGAGGAAGTTCGGAGATCCACGGTATGCCTCTCTGGATCGGCTGTGGAGTTCGGAGGATGTGTATATGGATTTGGCGGCGAGCGCTGCCGATGCGGCCAAGTACTTCCAGGGTCAAACAGACCGTGAAGTGGACCAGCTGTTTTGGACACAATTCCATTCTCCCGAGCGTCCGCTTTCATTGACTGACCAATTAGCCGAATGGGCCGAACTGAATAGGTTGTCCGGACTCGCCATGAGGTCTGTTGTGGATCAGCTATAGCCGGAAAGGCCAAAACCGAACAGCTATTTCAGCTTGGTGCAGCGGTTCCTTGACGTGGTGCCGCGCATTAATGCGATGAAGAGGTCGGCGTGCATAGAGGGCTCACGGATGGCCTTTGCCCGTGTTAAAGCATACTGGGCGGAGATGGATGCTACCACTGTTGCAGCGCGGGATTCGGCCATAGGTCGAATGGCTGCTGAGCACTACTTTGAAGAAGTTCTTGAGGGTGCTCGTTTGATAGAGACCCAGTGCTCAAAAAATATTATGTTTGAGTGATATGTAATCTCATTGTAAGCGAAATGATTTTATAAATTTTTATAAGGCTATTTTTATACTTTTGCCTGAAAGTAATATAATGCCTCCTGGTCGGCCATTTATGTATACATGTGTATAACCTGAAAGATTGCAGCCGTCGACTTCAACCCCCACGCATATAATGCGGAGGTGCTCGCAAAAAACACGCGTTCACACTTAACCCAACGTCTTGGTCCTATTAAGGAGGTGATAGCGGAGCGAGCGAGGCAACCGGACTATAATGCTTTAGCACTTTCACTTAGCCATAGGAGTTTGACAGTGGGGCTACTAGATAGCCCCTGGTGGCTCCGCACTCTCCCGATCCCGGGGTGCGTATATGCCTGGCCGGAAAACAGCCCTTCATTAAGGCGGAGGAATTCTAACATTCCAACAGGTCATCGAGTGGTTGACCAGTCTCACACTATATCATGACAGTCAGTTTTCGTCTTTCTCTACTGAGGTGCTCGTCCGGATGAACCAGGGCACAATCGCAGTAGTTCTCCTGGTGCTACCTTAGCCGGTAAAGCGGAACGTAAGGCACCAAAACACAGGAGCCGGGCAAACCCAACATTTGACCAAAGACAATGATTCGGAGCTGATGCATATAGGGCCAAACTCGCGACGCCGAACACTCCCTAAGGTATTCAGTCTTTGTGGTATAAACCGGGCCTAAATAATGGCCAATGTAAGAAGCCCCTTGTGTCCAGGTACGTGCATTGTTATGGCGTGGCCACATGCCAAGACATCAGCATCCTTCTCAACGGTGGATATGTATCAACAAGAGACAGTAAAAAAAGGTTTATGCAGGGTTTTAATCTAAAATGAATCCTTGGAGTGGGTCCCTGCTGCACGTCTACGCCTGTGTCTCCGTTGTGCCGTATCCTGGACGGGTGTAGCACAATGATCGTCTGTAAAAGAGAGGAATTTAGGTGAAAAAGTTGTCGTGCAAAAAGATAGTTTTTAAAGAAACCATGTATAATTCAAGATGAGAAGAAATTGCCACTTGTCTACGCGCGTTGAGCCCCCTGTATTGACAAATAGGGGTGTGACCATTTATTCGGTATGAATAGCGGCGCCGGACTTGATTAGTTGTGTCTGAGGTCTTGACGACCTATTGGATGCTTTCGCTGGTCCGGGCGCCTTTAGTGTGTGGCTGCCAAGGCAGCCGCACTCTCTTCGTCGCGCAGAGATCGCTTGATATTTCCGTTCACTGAAATGATGCCATGTGGACCGGGCATCTTGAGTGTGAGGGAGGCGTAGTGTGGTATTGCATTAAAGCGAGTGAAAGCTTCGCGTCCGAGAAGTGCTTGATAGCCACTTTGGAATGGAGCGATGTTGAAGGTTAAATGCTCGCGACGGAAGTTATCGGGGGAGCCGAATATAACTTGTAGTAGGAGGGAGCCCGTACAACGAGCCCCTGGGCCTGGCGTTACTCCTTTAAAGGTAGTATTGCTATGGCGAATTTTTGTTGGGTCTAACCCCATCCCGCGGATTGTATCCCGATATATTAGGTTTAGATTGCTGCCACCGTCCATCAAGACTCGTGTGAAGTGATATTCGGCAATTACTGGGCCTAATACCAGGGCAGCCCATCCTGCGCGTCGGATACTTGCTGAGTAACTGCGATGGTCAAAAGTGATCTGTTGAGACGACCAGTGGCAGGACTTCGCGGTGACAGGCACTTGGGTATATTTTCCTGAGAGTGCCGCGTTGTTTTTTCCCTTGATCACGTGTAACACGTTTACTGTTTTGACTTCTGGTGGAAATTTCTTTTGTTCCCCAGTGTCTTGCTTGGGAGGCTCGTCCTCATCTTCACTTGGTGTATCCTCCCCCTTATGCACGGCGTTGAGCTTGCCGGACTGCTTGAAGACCCAACATTCTCTGTGGGTATGATTAGCAGGTTTACTAGGGGTACTATGGATCTGACATACTTGGTCTAGAATTTTGTTGAGGCTGGACAGTTCATCCCTGGTGCCTTTAGAGGGCGGTTTTTGACATGGCCGAGAGCTTTTGAATCCGGTGTTTACTGCCGTGCCCTTCGTGCTGTCTTCTTTATTCCGGCGTTTGTTATTGCTGTTGCGCCGTGATTTCCCGTTTCCATCTCTAACTTCAGATGTACTGGGGTCGCTGGTGCTGCATCTGGCTAGCCAGCTGTCCTCACCCGCGCAAAAGCGGGTCATGAGGCTTGTTAATGCGGCCATCGTTCTCGGCTTATTTTAGCCGACGTGTTTGGCGAGCCATTCGTCACGGACGCTATGCTTAAAAGCTGCCAAGGCTTCGGCGTCCGGACAGTCGACAATCTGGTTCTTTTTAGTAAGAAACCCGTTCCAAAGCTTTCGGGCTAACTCTTCGGGCTGTTGAGTTATATGACTCAAATCGTCCGCATCCGGAGGTCAGACATAAGTCCCTTGAAAATTTGCCCGAAAGGCGTCTTCGAGCTCTTCCCAACTTCCAATGGAGCTTTCGGGGAGGCCTTTAAGCCAGTGACGAGATGGCCCTATGAGCTTCAGGGGTAAGTACTTGATGGCGTGGAGATCATCTCCTCGAGCCATATGGATATGAAGGATGTAGTCCTCAATCCAGACCCCAGGGTCTGTTGTTCCGTCGTATGTCTCTATGTTTACGGGTTTGAATCCCTCTGGAAATTCATTGTCCAGCACCTCATCGGTGAAACATAGGGGGTGTGCGGCACCCCTGTAGCTGGGTGTACCGCGTCGTTCGGATGTTTGTTGTGTTGCATTGTATGCTGGGGCGCGCTTGCGTGGTCCATAGGTGGATCTTGTTGCGCCGTCCTTTGGGTGCGAGCCCTCGCATGGGTCGCGTGTTGTATTGTGAGTGACGTTGTATGCCCCTCTGTGTTGGTAGAGGGGTCGTCTATCTGGCCAGGTGGCTGCTTTGATATTTGGTTGTGGGGGGTCTGAGGCCTCCTCATCGAATTCAGGTAGCAGCTTCCGCTTTGGGTAGCTCTTGGAGGGGCGATTGTCGTCGTACCTTGCTGCTGTGTTGAGTATTTTACTCCATCTGATTTGGAGTGTGTCTTGCGCAGCCTTGAGCCCTTGCTTCTGCTTTTTAAGACTCCTCGTGGTGGAAACAAACCTTTTACGGGCATTCTGCTGCTCCGGGTACCTGTCCGGCGTTATGTCGTCCGGACCATTATCCTTGATAGAATTTGTTTGTTCGGTTTGATTATCCGGATTGCCGTTGTCCGGCAGCGGTTCACCTTGCTCCAACGCTGGGTCTGTGTGATCGTTATTTCTGTCGCGGCGGGATTTGGGGCGGCGCTTGCGTCGCCGCTTTGACTGCTTCTCGAGGGAACAAGCCTTCGATGCGTCCTTCCGCTCCTCGTCGTCATCTTTTGGTGCGTCCACCATGTATACGTCATATGACGAGGTGGCTTTCCAGGGCCCAATAGGCGCTGGTTCTTCATCGTCTCCTTCATCGGCATCCATACCGTCGATGTCTTCGGAGTCGAAGTCGAGCATGTCGATTAAATCGTCGACAGTGGCTACAAAGTGGGTGGTGGGTGGGCTTTGAATTTCTTCATCGTCCGTATCCCAACCTTGCTGACCGTAGTCCGGCCAGGGCTCTCCTGATAAAGAGAGAGACTTTAGTGTCTTCAGAATATCGCCGAAAGGCGACTGCTGAAATATGTCCGCGGCAGTAAACTCCATGATCGATGCCCAATCGGATTCGATCGGCAGGGGCGCGGAGGGTTCGGAGTCCGGAGAGGAGTCCGGCTCCTTGGAGTCATGAGTCTCGTGGAGTGCGGGGCTGGTGTTCGGCTCGATCGCTGTTGGGATCGCAGCCCCCGAGGCGGCGTCCAACCACCCATCCTCGATCGGCGCAGTTGGCTCCGAATTAAGGGTCGAAGCCGATGCGGGTGCGGCCTCCAGGGCACTGTTCGGCGGCAGAGCTAGATCATGCTCGTCATGACAGTGCGGCGCGCTCGGCAGTGGCTCGAATCCGTCGAAGATCAAGTCCCCGCGGATGTCAGCCGTGTAGTTTAAACTTCCAAATCTGACCTGACGGCCAGGGGCATAACTTTCGATCTGCTCCAGATGGCCAAGTGAATTGGCCTGCAGTGCGAAGCCGCCGAAGACGAAGATCTGTCCGGGGAGGAAGGTCTCTCCCTGGACTGCATCGCTATTGATGATCGTAGGAGCCATCAAGCCTAACGGCGAAGACACAGAGGAACTCTCAATGAAAGCACCAATGTCGGTGTCAAAACCGGTGGATCTCGGGTAGGGGGTCCCGAATTGTGCGTCTAGGCCGGATGGTAACAGGAGGCAAGGGACACGAAGTTTTACCCAGGTTCGGGCCCTCTTGATGGAGGTAAAACCCTACGTCCTGCTTGATTAATATTGATGATATGGGTAGTACAAGAGTAGATCTACCACGAGATCGGAGAGGCTAAACCCTAGAAGCTAGCCTATGGTATGATTGTTGTTCTGTGTGTTGTCCTACGGACTAAACCCCTCCGGTTTATATAGACACCGGAGAGGGTTAGGGTTACACAAAGTCGGTTACAATGGTAGGAGATCTACATATCCGTATCGCCAAGCTTGCCTTCCACGCCAAGGAAAGTCCCTTCCGGACACGGGACGAAGTCTTCAATCTTGTATCTTCATAGTCCAGGAGTCCGGCTGAAGGTATAGTCCGGCCATCCGGACACCCCCTAATCCAGGACTCCCTCAGGTGGCGCGTCCTTGCCGTCGGCCTCTTCGTCGTCACCGCCGCGGCGTCGCGCCGTCTCTCCAGTAGCGCTCGGGGGCTCAACTTCGACCCGTCCCCGGAGCGGCCGCGCGGGACGGCGCGTCCTCGTCTGAAAGTGCAATCATGCCCTTAATCGTATTTTGATGTTGATGACAACATGCATATTGAGACTAATCATGTTTATCGAGTATTTCTCAAGATTATGTCCCAAGGGCTATGTGTGTGTGTGGATCATGACTAAGGACATAACAACATATATCACCCAAGAGCAGAGACACAAGACAAAGATAAAAAGCTTCGGCTCCTTGTTTTCGGTTTTGCTCTTGAGTGTAGGGATCCCGCACTATTAAGAGGGGATTGTTGGATTTCGTGAAAGAACTTGCTCAAAACCACAAAATTCCCTCTCATACCATATCATAAATTCTTCCTCTAACTTGTGCAAAAGTGGTAGTAGGTTTCCAAGCTAAAAGGTCCAACTTTCACCGGACATCCGAAGTCTGCGGACGTTCGGCCTCTCTCAACCAACCAGACATCCGACTCTCTCCAGTCGTCCGGTGAGTCTGCACAGAACTGAAATTAGCGAAATTAGCGGAAGACCGGTCACACCGGATGTCCGGTCACCGGACGTCCGCTCACTTCCGGATATCCGGTGCACTCCAACAGAACTACAATTAACGGATGTCCGATGACACCGGACGTCCGGGCTCCGGATGACCGGCGCCTTCCGGATGTCCGCTACCTGTGCTGTTTTCACGGTCAGATTTATACTCCAGCGAAGCGCGACCGGCTGCCCGGCCGGACGTCCGGTCCGATCTATGTCACCGGTCGTCCGGTACCCACCGGACGTCCGGCAGCTCCTGTGCCTTAAGTGGCCAAACGGCTAGCTTTTCACTACCACTATATATAGCCTTTCTTCCTTCGGGATGTGTTGACCACTCACTTTGAACAAACCCTAGAACACATTACACTCTCTCTCACTCCTCCACACCAAATCTTAGATCCCCAAGGGATTTGAGAGCATTTGAGAGAAGTTGTCCGATCAAGTGATAGATCCACTCTTCCTTCTTTGCACCAAAGGAATTTGTGACTTGAGTAAGTCTTGAGATTTTCCCATCGTTCTTGTTACTTTTGGAGGTTGGAGACTCCTAGGCGGTAGGAGTCTTTCGGAGAGGAATCAACCTTTGTGATTACCCCCGGAAAAGTTTGTGAGGGTTTGGAGACCATCCCAAGGTCTACCACTAGTGGTTCAGAAACGCCTTCGTGGTGTTGTCTCAAAGAGAGAATAGGGTGAGCCTTTGTGGTGTTGGTGTGCCTTCGTGGTAACACCCACCTCTTTAAACGGTGACGTAGCTTTCCTCCAAGGAAGTGAACATCGGCTTACATCCTCGTCTCTCGGAGTTGCGGTTATCCCTAACCTTAACTCTCTGCTTGTGGTTACTTGTCTCATCTGTCTCATCTGCACTTACCTAAATCATATTGTGTCAGTCTACTCATTTACTTGTATTACTTGATTATCTTGTTTAACTCTTAGCATCACAATTGCAATTGTTAGGCTCACTTTCATATTCCGCACTATTGCCTAAAATTGCCAAGTAACAATTAAAATTTGTATTTGTACCTATTCACCCCCCCTCTAGGTCCATCTCGATCCTTTCATCGTCGCCGGCCTCGTCGCCTTCGTCATCACCACCGTTGCGACGTCGTCCGTCTGTCCGCACGCGCGGTACCATGCTTCGGCCGGCCGCGTCCATGCGCGCGCCGTGCCGCGTCGCTCGCGTCTGCTTTCCTTCGCGCAACGCCTTACTCCGGCCGACACGCGCGCTCGCTCCTTCACATACCATCTATGCAAGCTAGCTAGATGCACTTCATACAATGGTCAAACCATTAGCCATAATCAAGCCAGATAATGGCTAGATTCTAGCCATGCATTAGCCAGACAATGCCCATACGCTAGCCAGATAATGGTGATAGTGGTCTTGCACTAGCCATAAGCTTCCCGTACAATGACCGGATGATGGCTAGACATTGCTTGTACGTTACCCAAACACTGGCTCCTTCCACTTATGGCGCTCCCTGCTCTCGGTTTCCTGCAGCGGACCGAGTTCGTGGCCGCCTGCTGCGTGCACGAGCACGAGCTCCGTGCAGCCGTCCCCGACCACCTCTGCCGCTTCGCTCGGCCGCGGCTGTCGTGCCCTGCGGCCCGGCTACTGTGCTCTCCGCCTGGCCTCGCTCCTTGCTCAGCCTGTGCACGGCCTCGCTGCCCCTGCCTCCACGCGCGTTGTCGCGTCCTCCGCCGGCTGCCGGATGCGCCGCATCGCCTCCCCGCACCGGCTCCGCGTCCGGTTGTGCCACTCCCCTCCGCCTGCGTGCGCCCCCATGGCCGCCTACTCCGCCTCCGACCGCGCCCCGCACGCCTGTTCCACCCGCTGGGTCGACCTGGCCGGCTGCCGGCTCGTTGCCCCAGCCGGCTGCCGGCTCCCTTGCCACCCGGCCGGCTCGATGACCTGGCTGGCCGCCCTGCGCCGTCGCGCGCCTCCCCGGCTTCGGTCTCGCCCGCGCTCGCCAGCTCTCCCTACGCCGCCTCGCTGCCCTGCCTGCCGGCTGTTCCACGCGGCCAGCTCCGCCTCGTCACCTCCTCGTCGGCTCGAAGACCCCGCGCGGCCGTGCACCGGATCGCACCCCAGACGGCTCCGGCGCCCCCACCCCTGGCCACGCCGGTTGCTCGCCTCCGCCCGCCGGCTCCCGCCAGGTGCACTCGCGGCCGCCTGCTCCATGCTTGCCGGCTCCCGCGTCGGGCGCCGTGGCCGGCTACGCCTCGCGCGTCCCTGCCAGGTTCCGCTCCACCGTCGCCGCCTCACCCGGCCGGCCGCCCACGTGCTGCTTCAGACACTCTCACGTCCGGCTGCTCGTGCAAAAAAATAAGAAGAAGAGAAACATGCCCAGGCCGGCTGCCCAAGCCGGCTGAGGGTAATGAGATAAAGAAGTGGGAGGCCGGCTGAAAAAGAGAAGTAAAAGAAAAGGTCCGTCTGAAAGAAGAAGCCAAGGCCGACTGTCCAGCAGGCAGAGAAAAGAAATTAGTCAAGATGCCAGCTGTCAAAAAAAAATTACATCTGGGTGCTCACAGCTGGTAGGAAAAAGCGAAAAAGTGTCCGTCCGACTGCTCGGACAAAGAGAAAAAAAATGATGCGAGAGATGTGCGTTCGACTCCACGCAACCAGTTGGAATATACGTCTGACTGCCTGATGTGCGTCCGACCGCTGACTGCCTGGCCGGCTGCAAAGAGCCCGACTGCTGTGTCGGGATCCGTCTGCCCAACCGGCTGAAGAAGAAAAAAGCACAAACTTTTAAAAAAGAGGACAAAGTAGTCGCCGAGAGATCCGGCCCGACTGCTCAACAGTCGTCCCGAATCTCGGGGGCTACACCCAGCGGGTGCGCTGACGCGCCCCCGTGAAGATTGCAGACAAAAGAAGAGTTTTGTCCGGCTTCCAGCAACCGGCAGAAGAGAACAAGAAGAAAAAAGGTGTTGCAAGGCGCCTCGCCGCCTGGCCGGTCGAGCCTGACCGGCCGGGACCCCCCTTCGAGCACCCAGGGGCTTGAAGGCTACACCCAGCGGGTGCGCTGATGCACTCCGCGAGCGCCAAGCCGCGCCGGCTGTCTTCGACGACCGCGACTACACAAAAATCAATGTGAGCTCTTCACCCGCATACTTTTGCACTACGCAAGCACGGATAACCCCGAGCGATGCTCGGGGGCTGTCTCCGCATTTTATTACAGTAGCATCACTGTTCGCCCCGGCGCCAGCCAGAGTTGGTCCGGGGGTTGGCCGCTTAGCCTGAGACGTTAGTTCCCGCAGACGGCTTAGTACCGTGCGCGGTACCAAAGGCTCACTCTTAGTCACAGACCGCAGAGCCGCTTTCCGGCTAGCAAGGGTGAATGCTGGAGGCCACCCACGTGAAAAACGTCCAGGAAGAAAAACGGCTCGGGCGACCCGGCCGTTTCCTTTACAAGTATCTGCTCGGTTAAATCTGCTCCCAGATTCTGAGTACTGTACACTCCGCTTCACGGCCCACTCTCAGCCATAGACCGCAGAGCGGCTGTCCGGCAAGCGAGAGCACAAGCCAAAAAGCGGAGGGAACATGAAAAAGATTGAAGGGGGCTCGGACGAAACCGAGTCGGCACCCTCCGCATAAAACTTGCAATGCTAAAAGCAAACATTTGATATATCTGCGTGGACTAACTTTGTCCTTTTTATGATCATTTCCATGAACACTCGCCAAAAAACCTCCGCCCAACTTTGCCAAGTTGCTCGGAGGCTTGGGGGCTACTGACGGAGTAATTGACCACGGGTACCCCGATGACGGCAAGACAATATTTCAAGACATCGGGGCTAGCAAAGCCCCTCAGTCCGACTGCCCGGCTGCTCCTGCCGGCTCCCCGTCCGACTGCTCTGCCCGACCGGCTGCCAGCTGCCGACTGCGCCAACCAGCCGGCTGCCGACTGCAGCCCGACCCGACACCGACGAGACGGCCATACCTCGGACGAGACAGCTATACCACGACACTATCATGTACAGTGTCACTTGTCCCTGGGCACTATTCATGAAGTGACCTAGGAGACAAGCATGACAACCACACCATACCCCCATGCCCACTTGTCCATGCCACTACATAGCTTAGCAAGTAAGCTAGCCCACACTATAAAAGGGGCACACATCCATCCATCCACTCAGGCACGCCACACTCATTTGGCCACAAGGCCACTCACGGCCACAAGCCATGGCCATACTTGGCCACTAGAGCCGGCCATACGCATGCATATACGAGATCAGATGCCCTTGGCACTGATCTCAGATACAGCTCCAGGAGCACTTTGTACCAGATATATCAGATATACTCAGACATGCAGGAGTAGGGGTGTTATCTCTCCGGAGAGCCCCGAACCTGGGTAAACTAGCGCGTGCTACTCACATACCCGCTCCCGGTCCTATCAGCAGCAGTCTTACCCTCACACTAAGCCCTTGTGGCATCTGTCGACTCGCAAGCCCCCCGTGAGAATACCACGACATGAAAGGAGCTACTGCTAGGTTGTTTAGCAATAGCGCCTTTTGCTATAGCGTGCTACTGCTAAGCCATTCCATCTCCCCCCTCTCCGACCTATCTGATCCACTCACACTCACACTCACTCGATCTCCCCCTCAACCCCCACGCCGGTCCTCCCCCGTCGCCCCTCCTCCGATCTGCGCCGCCGCCACCTCCTCTTCCTCACTGGACTCGGTACCGGCCTCCTCCTCCGTCCTCCCTCTAGTCGCCGCTGGCCGGTCCCTCCTCGCTCCGCCTTCCTCCTCAGTCCTCCCTCCACTCGCCGCCGGCTGGCCCCTCCTCGCTCCGTCTTCCTCCTCCGTCCTACTCTCTTCTCCCTCCTCGAGTCGCCCCTCCTTCTCCCTCCTCCCTCCTCCATCCACAACCCCTCCTCCCTGCTACATTTTGATTTAGTAGGCTAGTTGATTTAAAACATTTTGATTTAGTTGATTTAGTATGTAGTTGATTTAGAACATCTTGATTTAGTTGATTTAGTAGGCTAGTTGATTTAGTTGATTTAGTAGGCTAGTTGATTTAGAACATTTTGATTTAGTAGACCAGTTGATTTAGTTGATTTAGAAAATGGCGCCACCACCACCACTATCTCGACTGTGCAAGTCAAGGTGCGCCAGCAGCCTTGCAACTGGCAAGCTGTTCGGCATCTACTTCCAGCCGAGTTTTCGTCATGCGGCGGTAAGAAATTAGATGAAATGTAACAACTATTTTATTTTTAGTGTTGGCATTGCTGCATTGTGTCATTTTACTTTTTTTTACACAGATCATCCCATGCAATGTGAGGTTGAAATTCAACAAGCTGACAGGAGACACTGTGACATTTGAGGCTCCTGGGGGGCCGTACACTATGGAGGTCGAGAAATGACGCAATATGTCGCAGATTGGAGGAGATGGATGGGCCCGTTTCCTTGCCCACATGCGTCTTACTAGTGGTGAGTTGATCAGCTTCTCCTTCAGAGCAGAAAGACCCAAGCTGGCTATCATTTATCTCAACCTGGTAGAAGATGACGAAGATGATGAAGATGATGAAGATAATGAGGACCCACTCGATGAAGATGATGAGAACCCACTTCATGAAGCCATCATAGCTCAAAGAATGAGGCTGAGCGAGGAGGAGGTGTGCAACCTATGGGACATAATTCCGCCATGTGATGACTTTGTCTGGGTGCCATTCGTGACCCACCTGACAAGTACCATGGTCGATCGGCATGAAATGGTATGTTATACGTACTGCCTGTAGTAATTTGATGATATATATATATATATATATAGATGCTTTATTGTTATACTTACAAATGCAAATTAATCGATGATATGCTTAGTGAATTCGATGATATGTTTAATGTAGAGTCCAACGATATGCTTTGTGGAATCTAGTCGATGATATGCTTTAGTGTAGAGTCTGATCACATGCTCTTATTAGTGTAGAATCCAAGGAACTATTAATAGTGTAGATAATCCATATATACTTATTAGTATAATTCATGATTAATTAGTACAAATGCGTAGTACTGTGTCTTTTGATAGTGTAGAAACTAGACTTAATAGAAATATATTTGCAAGAGTATGTGCGAGGCTATTTATTAATTGATATATTTTTCTTATTCAGAAATTGCCAAAGAACCTATCTGTGAGTTGTGGTATCGAGCCTGATGAAGAAGGCTCAGCTGGACTACGCCTTACCGCAAGGGGCTCCATCACCACATGTACTTACCGCATGGACACAGACGGTCGCACACACTTAAACTCGGTTGGGTGGAAGAGATTCCTCGTTGGCAAGTATCTTTGTGTTGGACAGGCCATCCTAATTATTATCAGGAACATCCACCGCCCAGGCTTGAGGATGATGATCGTCGTCGATATCATCTAGAACTACATATGTGTGTGTGGCTATATCATCTAGAACTACATATGATGATCGTCGTCGATATCATGTAGAACTACATATGATGATCGTCGTCGATATCATCTTGTACTCCTTGAGGATGCATGTTGAGTATATATGAAATTATTATCTAATACTCCCTCCGTTCCAAATTACTCGTCGTGGTTTTAGTTCAAATTTGGAACCGAGGGAGTACTACCTAGTACCTATAATGCTTTATGAAATTGATATCTAGTAGTACCTAGTATCTGGAAATTGCTGTTTATTGAAGCTGAAACGGGGTAGAAAGCCTGGGGGAAATGATGAAAGATATAACAGTAGCGCGGGGCCAGGAAATCATTACAACTAATTAGTAGTAGCGCGTTCCGGAAACGCGCTGCTGATACAATCCATAGTAGTAGCGCGGGTACAGACCGCGCTACTACTAACAGTTAGCTGTCGCACCTTATTGGTAGCGCGGTTGCCCGCGCTGCTGATAGCCTCAAAACCCGCGCTACTACTAGGGTTTTCCCTAGTAGTGTTGGTGGCCCAAACATGCATCTTTCTTTTGTGCTACTCGACACTTGTATTGTCTGATGGTTGTATAAGCGGGGCAAGAGTGTTTTTCGACAATCTCATGCAGGAATATGTCACATGGCCTATATCATATTTGTTTATTTTCCTAAAAGAACGAGTGCTGAAATTACATAACATGAAAGTTCCTTCAAAAACAACTCCGATCCTCAGAAACATCCTCGTCTTTTGCGTCTCGTACATATGTTGATGGCGCGTAGAAACTGCCACATCTATTGTCCGCCCTAGCCATTGAATAGGAGAGTAATATTCAAGTAGAGAGTTGAGAAGTCATCGGTCTCTACCGAAAGCGTCGTCGACGTATATCCTGAAGGATCCACAATTCAAAGAAGAAGGCGATATTGAGTCTAATGACAAACCCTTGTAGCCCTTACCATCTCCGCCACTCCAGGAAGGAGTAGGAGTGGACGACGATCCTTGACCTGATACCGCCCGGGAGACTAAAATGCAGACCTATATCCAGGCCGCGCACACATGTGCTCATAGAGCTGCCACCAACGGGGAACGAAACCGCCACATCTAGGACCCCATCGTCTTTCTTAACCATGATTTATTTTCTGAATATTTTTTTGCGGAGTTATTTTCCAAATCTTTAGATTTACACCCTATGGAACATTCTATTTTCTTTTCCTCTAGCACCGCATCCATCTCAATCCAACCTCGTCTCCATCAGCACTACCACATCCGGTATCGCGCCACCTCCAGCTTGTCATGCTTCCCACTATGTATCAATCCATCCATAGGGGTTTGTTGGTTTTATGCTCATGCACTGATGCACAGTTTGAGTGATTGCCATGTCACCTTAGACATCACCAAGATCTGCTAGGAAAACAGGCAAGATCTTTCTGGTGAGTGGTTAAGTGACCATGTATTTGTGAAAGCAAACACAAGTTTTGGTAGGTTTTTGCAAATTGCTGGAGCCACGTATACTGAAATCCACTATTTCTGAAATACTACACAAAAACATCCGCAAGGATCATAGGAGTAGTACAAAGGAAGATCGATCTAAAATCATAAAAAACGTGCGGACGGCCGGGCAATGGGCAACCTGAACATGCTCACGCAGATGGTGCTGTTACGTACCCTGTGGGAATTGCTAGTTAACGCATGGTGCACTCAATTGCACTAATCATAGTGCTCCATTTCAAAGGTCGTTGGAGCATGCAAGTGCAGATCATGGGCATTTGACGTTGATGAAGTTAGGTCTGATATGATTTGCTTTTGGTGCCAGTCGCGACCTAGCTAGATCGAGGCTAGAGCCATCATCATGCTGTTTTGTGCTGGAGTCTGACTCGTTGTCACAAAAGACACCTGCATCCTCACATGATCTATCAAGACAACATATCCAACGGCAAGGCATCACAATTCGATCAGCCAAGGACATCTTACAGTGGATTAGTTGAAGACATCATGGGCTCCAAGAATCAAAGCCACATGCATGTATAACAACTTGATCGATCTTATTACAGTTGCGTCATGGACAGTTTTTTTAAAACTGTGTGAGCATCAGCAACCAGCCAGCGGGGACTCTGTAACTAATTCGTGTACCGGCAGTCGCGGCGTATCTCGCCGTCGGCCGCCGTCTTGACCCCGACCCTGCCGAGCTTGGTCATGGCGACGGTGAAGTCGTAGAAGAAGGTACCCTGGTTGGACGCGTAGTAGTTGACGGTGCCGCGTGACCTTGGGTCCGTGTACAGCACCTGGTCGGAGCCCAGGAGGCCTCTGCCGCCCTGCAGGTTTTTGTAGTAGGAGTTGTCGAATCCCAACGGCGTCGGGTCGAGAAACGCGGAGCTCTGGCTGCTGGTGCAGGTGCCCCGGAGCTGCGCCGCGAAGCCTGAGTCCATGGTCGGGTCGGTGCCGATCCTGGACTGGAAGAAGCTGCAGTCCGCCGCGCCCATGGTGTGGCCACCTGGATTCGCGCGCAAGTGATGCGATCGTGCAGCCAGCGAGATTTCAACAGGTCGGCGTGTGTTGCAAATGGCGTTCAGGAGAAGTTGATGAGTACGTACTACTTCAGTTACCTGAGAGTGCGATCATGTCGGTCTGGGAGAGTCCCAGGCCTGAGAAGAAGGCGTTGAGCTTGTCGAGGTTGAAGTCGACGTGCGGCAGCACCACGCTGCTCTTCGTCGAGACCTTCCCGTCGTACCTGCCCAGCTCCACCTGGTAGTATGGCCCTCCGCTCTGGACGACGGACTCTCGAGCGGCGAGGGCGAGTATGTCGGCGCAGGACACCTTGTAACGGCACTGCGGGTCCTTGTCGACGGCGGCCTTGGCGTCCAGGACCGTCTGGAAGCCCTGCGGCTTCAGCGACTGGTCGTCCGGGCTCCCCCACTCGTCGTCGCCGTTCGAGTTCACGATCATGATCGACGCGTCACAGCCCTGCAACGTACGTGCACAACAAGTTATAGATACCTACGTCATCAACTCATCAAGTCGACATGTAACTCTACAAGGGCGAGCTCAATCGGCCAGTGATCAGAGGTTGTGTACCCTGACGGCGCAGTCATGGAAGAAGAGCCTGAGCGTGGCGGCCGCCGAGATTTGGGACTGGGCCATGGACTGCCTGACGGAGTTCCGGACAATGGTCTCCAGGTTGGGGCAGGTGCTGGCGTAGTACCCCGGCCTCAGCTGGGCGGCGGCGAACGGCGAGCCGAGCGCCACCACAACGACGGCGGCGGCGGCGAGGGAGGCTAACCATCCAAGGTTCGCCATGGGTCGATCGGCCCCTTTCAGTTGCTTCGCGAAGACTGTTGCCTTTGCGTGCTCTCCCAAAAGTGTGGCTGGCCGGCTAGCTCGTGGCCTCGTGCGGTCGTGCCTTACCGGTTTTAGCTCGATCTAGATATATGGAGGTTGCACGTGGGGTTATATAGCCCAGAGCCGGAGACCGACTGATCCAATCCTCGCCGCTTGAGCAACAGCTAGATATTTGCCACTTGGAGTACGTAGGAGATAATGCTCGTGCATGGTGATCAAGACACAGCTCATTTAACACGGTGTGTGTGTAACGGCCGAGGAATTGGTTATGCAGGTTGCAGAGACGTACGTGCCGTTGCACGCTGACGAACGAGCTGTTCCTCCTTCAACCAGTAGGACTAGCAAAAGGGTCCGTGGGTTGCAACGGGAGTAAAGAATATCACACGCTCTTAATTTACAAAAAATGGTCTATAATCTAAGTATTTTTAGCTAGGGCCCAAACAAAGATGGTCTACGCCTATGAAAGCGCAAGTTCAAGATTTCACCTTTCTTCTATTTAAACACAGTTTACATATAGATTTAATACATACAAAGAAACGGGGAAGTGATCTTCAATTTTGTCTCCAATCCTTGTTGAGAGGTTCATCCACAATCCGAATCAGTAATGATATGAAGGAAAGATGGTTAATAGATAGTACTTTTTAAATTGTTAACAGGTAAAATAACATTATATTCAGATTCTATATATTTTTCTAATCAAATTTCATATATAACATGTTAAATTTGAAGTTACGGTTTAGAAGATACGAGTGTTTTAAAAAACATTTGATATGTACCGCGGGTTTAATGTCAGAAACATTAGGGTTTTTTCTATAAAATAACATGACGGACTAAGAATACCTATTTCTTTTACTAGATGATGCCCCGCGCGTTGCTGCGGGAATTGGTTGCAATATATTTCAATAAGATTAGATTGTGTGAAATATAAATTTTTAGATTAACAACACATGAACCAAAATTAAACATGCATATGACTTATTATATGTGATAAAATATTTATTGAATTTAAGTTGAACAATAGAATGATAATTATTTTCCCATGCATGGTTGCATGTGATGGTGGGTCTTTATCATGCATGGTTGTATGTTATGGTGGGCCTTATCCCATCTATGATTGTATGGTGATGTGGCATGCTTGCATGTTAAGATAAATAGGTTAGTGGGGATCAATCTCTTAGGTATATAAGATTAGTAGGTATAGATATAGATGTTCTCAACTTCTCATCATAGGCCTCAGTGGCGTAGCTAGGGGGGCCAGGGCGGTCCATGATTTTACTATAGCCATATTATAGCAAAAAATAAGTAAAATCTAACATGAGCAATTAAACACAAATGAAAGTTCTACTATTGGACCACCCTGGATTATTGAGTTGGCTATGCTAATGATATTAGGCCTTAACAAATGACAAACAAGGAACAAAATCTTGGTGCGAACCGTTGGACACCCCACCCAATCATCATTTTAGTCGTGGTTGCTTTTGTGAGTTGTTAGATCCAAACCCTAGGGTGCACTGAAGATGCCGCTGCTAGAACATGAGAGTAATGTCGATGCATGCAGTCGAGAAGTCACCAAAATCCGCCGAGAGAGGGATCCACACGGCTTGGGGGAAAAGACGATGCTTGATCGAATGACACATAGGACATCTCTAACACCGACCCGCAAATTCCTTAGGTATATGTATGTTTTTATGTCCGGACGTTGTCCGTGGACAAGATACGGGAGAGCCATCCAACGCTAATTACAAAGTATCCGATTGGAAGGAAAAAAAGTGCCTAAAGACCATACATGTGATGGGATATTTGTGGTTTAGTGTCCGATTGGGATACTTGAAGTCCACTTCGAAGCAACTGCTGCAACTTCGGCACCTTCGCCGACTAAGATGCACAACCAGATCTAGGATTCAGGCCACAGCCATGAGTTCTTAGACATGCCGCCACTAATTGGGAGGCAAACCGCCGATTCTTTTTCCCTCAACTATTTTTTTCTCCTCCACAACATCCTTCGCAGTCCAACCTCGTCTACATCAGCACCACTGCACCTGTATCGTGCCACCTCTATCTCATCATGCTTGCCCACTATGTATGAAGCCTTTCGTAGGGGTCTGTTTGCTAACATGTTCTTGCACTGATAAATATGATGAAGTTAAGTGATTGCCATGTACACCGTAGACATCACCATGATCTGTTAGGGAAACACCCAAGACCGTTTTGGAATTGTTCAGTGATCGTCCACTTGTGAAAACAAACACAAGTTTTGGTAGGATTTTGCAGCAAATCGAGGAAGCTACGTACACTAAAATTTGCTCTCTATGAAATACAATATAACTCCGCAAGAATCATAGGAGTAGTGAAATTGCTAAGTTGTGGTCTAAATTCCAATAAAGGCTAACTTCTAACGGAGTGGAGCGGAGGCCCGTCGCCGGGATGCTTGAGTCGTGGCCGAGCAGAGGTCTGAGTTTAGCCAATGACGCCCCACCCCATGCCAGGGACACCGGGTGGGTGTGCGCGTCTGCGCGCACGGGGGTAGGGGGCGACAGCCCCCCCCCCCCCCCCCCCCCCCCCCGCTGCATGGATCAATATTGACCTAGGCCATCAATGTTATATATGTAAGCTGCAACACGGGATGAGATCATGTTGTAAATCCCAATGGCGTTGTGTAGAGGAACTTGAAGCTCTGCTTGTTGACGTAGGTGCCACGGAGATGTGTGGCTAAACTCGAGTTCTTGTTTAGGTCAGTGCCAATCTTGTATTCGAAGAAGGCACAATCCACATCGCCCATGGTGTGGCCACCTGAATTCACACACAAGTGATGCGGGATGGTCAACATGATGGTCCGTTGACGGGTACTAGTTGAGTTAGTACCTAACAGCGCGATTATGTCCGTCTGGGAGAGGCCTAAGGTTGAGAAGAAGGTGGCGAGGTTATCAAGGCTGAAGTCGAAGTGCGGCAACACGACCCTGTCCTTCGTCGAGATCCTCCCGCCGTACCCACCCGGTTCCACCTGGTAGTACTCTCATTGCCTCTGCAACAATGCACGGTACAAGGAATGTGTGTAGCATTTCACGTGCTCAAACTATGTGAGCCATCACGGAAAAATTGATTTCGAGTGATTACCTGGATGAGGAATTCTCGTGCGGTGATTCGGAGGGCGTGTATGTCGGCGTAGGACACCATGTGACGGCACCACGGGTTGCTCTTCACCACAGCCTTGGCGTCCATGATCGTCTAAAACCCATGCGACTTCAGCGACTGGTCGTCAGGGTTCCCCCCACTCGGCATCCGACCTCTTGATGATTATCGATGCATCACAACCCTACATCTGTGTGTCATTCGCTGATCACTATCTAATTGATAATACTTGCATTGAAAAAATTGATTTCGAGAAGGCGTATCATAGAGCAAGATGGGACTGTTTGGAAAAGGTTATGCACAAAAACATGTCTCGATCCATCGTGGACAAGTTGGACTATGATGAATTGTGAACTCGGGTCTATCCTAGTCAAATATTTGGCGATGCCCGCTTTAGAAGGACGTTTGGGGAACAGGATGCCCTGGAGTTGCATGGGTTGCTGGAAGCGTTAGTGGCATACACATATCATATGGCTGCGATGTTATATCATGGAGACTAGAGGCCTCGGGCATGTTCTCCATGGGTTTGGATTACAAGGAATATTTAGGGCCGCTCCCCCATGTGATTTGAGGGACATTTTGGAAGGCTTGCATCCCGCAAAAATCAATATCTTCCTATCCCAAGTGGAGAACAAGTGCGATGGAAAATGTGTTTGGTGCAGCCAAGATGAAAAATCAAGACCATATTCTCTTCAGATGCATTGTGGCTAGATTTGGTGCAGCCAAGATGTAGAAGGGTATATGTTTCGTCATTCGGTCGACTTAATGTATAAATTGGTGGTATTCTTGCAGCTTTGGAAGTTGTTGGCAAGACCACATGACCGTCCTTAGGTAGAGCTGCTCACGTCTCACATCCAATCATGTTGCACTGAGCTGCACCGACTGGCGACTGAGGTGCACCGACTGGCGAGGAGGGACATCACCGTCTAGGAAGTCGCCCACCTGCCTATTAGGAGCTGCATGTGTTGTCCTTCATGGCACACGTATCTCATCCATGACTACTTGGGCTGGGTCACAATGTTAGACCCTTGCTAGTCTTGTATCGAATTACTTTTTTTTTGTTGGTTGCTACTCTAGTCTCTTGTTTTTGTAAGCGTCTTATTCTAAGGTCTAACCGTTCTAAAAAAATTGCATGACAAAAGAACTATGGTGTGTACCCTAATGGCGCAGTCATGGAAGAGGAGTCTGAGCGTGGCGGGCGCGGAGATTCGAGACTGGGCCCTAGACTAGTTTACGGAGTTCCGGATAATGATCTCTAGGTTGGGGCAGATGATAACGTAGTAGTCCATCCTCAGCTGGGCGACGGTGAAGGGTGACTGGAGCACCATGACCAAGACGATGACAAAGGCGAGGGAGACTTAGCATGAGTTCACCTTGGATATGTCCTTTTCATTTGCTTCGTGGAGATGGTTGCATTGTGTGCTCCTCAATAGTGTTTACCTCGATCGAGGCAGTATGAAATTGATGGGATAAATGGAGATCGCATGTGGGCTCTATATAGAGCCCGACAATGGATGGTCAGTCACTAGGTCAGTGTGTGGCTTCTGCCCTAATCTAAGCTAATTCCTGTTTGGCACCGCCGATTAGAGCATGGTTAATAGTAGAGCAAACTGCTGGTTGTATCTTGTAGCCATGTTATCTATATTTAATCTCAAAGCCAACTCATACAATAGGGACCTATGGATATTTAATACTTTATCATTGCTTGGCCTCACCATCTTCTTCTCTCACAAAGTTTATGGAGCTCGTGCCACAACCGACTACTAATCTCGGACCCACTTCTTTTCTCTCTCATATTCTCTCTCCTTCAACTAAGCACAAATATTATATTTAAATCCTTATAGCATGCTTACATCACCTTATTGTAACTTGCTCTTACTATGCAGTAGGTAGGGCTCGCACAACTCCACTATGAAGTTCCTATGCGGGCCTATCCGGTTTTTTCTCACCGGTTTTGGCAACATTCTAGAAGGTTCCCTGATTTTTCTAGGATATTTTTTCTTTTGGGGTTTTCCACGACGGTTTTTATGGAGGTTTTTTGTTTTTCATTCTTCTTCTTTGTATTTCTCTTTTCCATTTTTTTATCTTTTAATTTCCAAGTTTTCTTTGATTCAAGATTTCGATCAATTCATAAGTTTAAAATTTGCGGGTTCTTTCAAGTTCACAAACTATTGTCTAATTTTTAAAGATTTTACAAATTTATGAATTGATTTTGAATTTGGATTTTTCTTTCAAATTCATGAACTTATCTTAAATTGGTGGACTTTTTTCAAATTCACGATACTTATTAAATCAATGAAAAATTTAGAAATTCAGAAACATGAACTATTTTTGAATTCTTGAAGGTTTTATGAATTCAGTAATTTTATTCAAATTGGTGCACTATTTTCAAAAAGACAAACTCTCTTTTAAATTCACAATTTGTTTTCCAAATTTGTGGAAGTTTTTCAAATTTAAAACATTTTTTATAACTCATAAATATTTTCAGATTTCACCATTTTTTTATATTTTAGGAACCATTTTTTGCTAGTAAAATGTTTTATTCATCACCAGCAGCTAGCTGCTAGCGTAGAGTGTGCCCTTTTTTGAGGGCAGCGTACAGTGTGCCTGAGCAAGTGACCAGAGCGAGCGAGCGAATGTATAGGCCGCAACCCCACTAGGCTCAAAAGTGCACTAACAGGCGCCGAAGGCGCTGATTAGGAGCTATCAAAGGTACATTTATACCTCGCTCAAGCGATTTTGAACCCACAGCTCCTCCGCCTAAGGCCCCTACGGCCCTGCGGTTGCGGGATCACATGTATGCGTTTTTTCCCCTAAAAAATATTACGTGCTTTTTTATTCCTTTCAAATTTTTCACTTATTTTCATCTACTAGTAATAATGTACGTGCAATGCACGTTTATATTAGGTAGATATTAGTTGCACGTTATATTAGTTAAGATATATCTGTTGCACGTTGGTATTTGGTAAGATATCAATTATTTTTTCGCAGGAATGGTAGGATATTAATTAAATGGCAGATTTCAAGGGATAGCATTGAGTCAAAACGTGTTTATAACCAATGGCAGTGATGAGTAATTAGAGCGTTAAACGTGTTTGGTGCTAAACATTGGAGTGATTTGAACCGCTAGATAACATGATTTGACGGTCGAGATGGTTTGGATCTGCTCATTTGGGTCTTTTTATATTGATATAGATTTATACGAAACTCTTTAAAATTTGTAGATGGAATTTTTATTTTACTACTTTAAAAAAAGCTAAAATGTTTTTCAAAATTTGATTATTGTGTGTCACAAAATATAAACATAAATTTCTCAAAGAGATGCCCGACATGTTTTTTAAATGAGTTTTTAAATATTTAATATATATTTAAACTTTTTAATGTATTTTTAATAATTAACCATATAATTATAAAATACTCAATATATTTTAACAAAATATGCATCATATATTTGCAAAATGATCATTATTTATTTATAAAATGTACACCATGTATGTTGAAATTGTTCAGCATATTTAAACACCATGTATTTAGAAAAATGTTTGACATGTATTTGAAAAATCTTCAACATGTTACATGTGTTTAAAATATGTTCAAGACATATTCTAAAATGTTCATCATGTATTTAAAAGTATTGAACATGCATTTAAAAATGGTGAATAAGAATTAAAAAATTAATGTATATATAAAAAATGTTTTAGGTGTATTAAAAAAGTTTAGTGTGTATTTGAGAAACTATTGAGAAAAAATAAAATACGAAAAAGGGTAAATAAAAAATGGAAAAAAATGAAATGACAAAAACATAAGAATGATAGAGAAAAAATATAGAAAAATAGAACAAGAAAGTTAGGTGGCGAACCACCTGATTTTAGCGATAGAACCAAAATGTGCGGTCGCTTTCGATCAACATCTGGAACGCTGCGTTCTCTCTCTCTCTCTCTCTCTCTCTCTCTCTCTCTTTTCTGGTTACAAACAATGAACACTCTTACATTTTTTCCCTTTTAACTTAAGTTATTCCTGCGAGATAAAAGTATGTATGCGAGTGTCAGGATTTGATCTCTGGTCGTGGTCGGCCTAGCCAAAGTCTATTGACCCACTAGACTAGATTATGTCATGTCTACTAGGAGGAATCTTGTTTGCTTTAAAACTACAAGGTGGTGGGTACAGACTACAAAAACAAGCATCAATTTTTGTAGGTACACAAACTTTTTAGTTATCAACAATGCCCAATTTTTAGTTACACAAGTGCATCATCTATATTACATGGTTGATAGCTAGTTAATCTCTTTGTTGGCAATTAATATGTATGTAGAAACTTTGATCCAGGAAAGTTATTGAAAGATAACCCGATAACTTTCATGTAATTATGCAGTGAAGACTAGATAAAGGTACAAATACTCGGTAACTTTGACCTAAAGAAAAAGTTGTTGAAACGAACTCCAATCACTTTTCTGTAAATAGCATGGTAATATATGCACTATGGTCGTAATAACTTAGGTACAAACACCGCGATAATTTTGACCCAGAGATTTTGTTGTTGTTGAAAACATACCTTCGACCACTTTTGTGTAAATAACATGGTAATATATGCACCCGCTGACCTGATAACTTAAGCACAAACATCACAGTAAATTTGGATCATGGAAAATAGTTATTGAAATCATATTATCGGTAACTTATGTGAAAATAGCACGGTAATATACACGTGTGGTGCTGAGAACTCAAGTATAAACATCGTGGTAACTTTTGACCCGGAGAAAAAAGTTGTTAAAAAACATACCCCCTAACTTCTATGGAAACAACATGGTTATTTACGCACAACAGAGTTGATAACTCATGTACAACACCATGATAACTTTTGACCCCGAAAAAAATGTTGAAAAGCATACACCAGTAACTTCTGTATAAATAAAATGATAACATACGCACCGCAAACCTGATAACACATGTATAAACACTGCGTAACTTTGACTCAGGGAAAAGGGTTGTTGGAAACATACACGAGTAATTTCTGTGTAATTAGCACATTAATATTCACACCGAAGACCTAGTAACTTACAACCAAACACATTGGTAATTTTGACCCCAGAGAAAAATTTGTTGAAAATATACCTTGGGATAACTTATATATAAATAACATGATAATATATGTAGTGCATATTTGATAACCTATGTACAAACATTGGTAACTTTTGACCATGGGAAAAAGTTGTTGAAAAACTTATCCTGGCAACTTGTGTGTAAATAGCGTCATAGACCTGATAACCTTTTTACAAACACTGGTTAACTTCTTGACCAAGGGAATTTTTTTAAGAAAAAATATACCCCAGTAACTTATGTGTAAATAGCACGGTAATATACACACCACATACATGATAACTAATATACCAACACCATGGTAACTTCTGACCAGGGAAAAAAGTTGTTGAAAATACACCCCCGACAATTTATGTGTAAATAGCACAGTAATATATGCACTGCAAAACTAATAATTTACATCTAAACAACCACGGTAACTTTAGACCAGGGGAAACAGTTGTTGAAAAACATTCCCCAGTAACCTCTATGTAAAGAAGACCTGATAACTTACGTACAAACACCATGATAACATCGATCATGGATTTTTTTATTGAAAACATAACCCCAATAACTTATGTGTAAATGACTTGATAATATAGAAATGCAGACCTGATAACTTACGTACAAACACCATATAAATCGACCCATAAAGAAAAAATGGTTGAAAACATACTCGATAACTTTTATACAAAAAAGATGATAACTTACTTACCACAAACCTAGTAATTTACATAGCCCAGGCGTGGTATAACTTTAGGACTGAAAAAATCATCAGAACGTATCAACATGGCATTTAGTTTCGAAAGACTCACCACGAAAGATTTAATGGTGAAAAAGAATTTTGAATCAGACCGACGGTTGTAGCTACAACACTTTTTTTTTATCAGATCATCATGATAGACCATGGTAAGTTTGACCTAGAGAAAAAAAAATTGTTGATACTTACACTCGATATCTTTTGTGTAGTAACATGGTGATTTACAAACTGCAAATCTGATAAACTTTACATGCAAATTTGGTGGTAACTTTGATCTGTGAAAAAAAAGATGATGAAATATACCCGGTAATTTCTATGCAAATAGCATGGTAATTTACACACTACAGACGTCATAAGTTGCGTACAAACAACGTGGTAAAAAAACTTGTTGAAAAATACCCAGTAATTTATGTGTAAATAACATGGTAATTTACGTATCTTATGCTTGATAAGTTACGTACGAACACCGTAATAACTTTTACTTGGGGAAAAAGTAGATAAAACATATGCAGTAACTTTCGTGTAAATATTGTTAAAGTTGTACTGACAAAAAACTCAGGAAACTGTCACATGGTTAGTTATTGTTCTATTGGGCTTCATACGTGCACCAGACTACCTCCAAAACCAAGGTTCAAATCCCATAATCTTATTTTTTTTCCTCGTTGGTTTTTTTTTTGTCAATCCATGTTACATTCGGTCAAAGGAAATATTCAACTTGGTTTCCGCACGCTGCACTTGCGGGGAGGGGATCTTTTGGATCCGTCGCTATAATCGAAATGATCGCCGCATCGCTTTCCAAAACATGAAAAAAACGAACGAGATTTTCATAAAACTGTCCGAAAGGTTTACAAAACCGCTCTAAAAGGACTTCCTGAAAGGTTTCAAGCAACGTACATTGGGCCGGCCCATTTCGTGTGAGACTCTACTTCGGTCTTGCACTGAGCGAGATATAGCTTTCGGGTGAGCGAGTCTCAAGGACCTGCAGCGCGTGGATACTTGGCCCGGCCCAGTAAAATGGGCTTGCATCTCCTCCTAACCAGTGTAAACAACGAACAATGCTTCTGCCCCTAAAAAATGGAACAATGCTTCCTACAAAACAGTGAGCAATGCGCTTGGCTAGAAAAGAATATAACTAGGAATGCCCATAAGCAAGCACTTAATTATTCTTTTTTCTTCCATTATTTGACATTTTTGTTTTTGCTATTCTCCATTCTTTTGGGTGAAATACACATATCCTAAAAAATTGAAAATGTTCATTTATCTCAAAATTTCTTGTGGATATAAACAATGTTCGTGTGTATTTTATTTATTTTCCATTCTTAAATATGTTCATCATGTGATTAAAATGTGACCGTGTATTGTCAAAAGGTTCATCGTGTATTTTAAAATGTAGATGGTGTATATAAATGAACAATATATTTTGAAAATTATTCAACCTATGTTAAGAAATGTTCAATATACTTAAAAAATGGTCACCGCGTATTTACAAGAAATATTTGACAACTATTTTAAAAACATTCGTTGTGAGTTTAGAAAATGTTCACCGTGTATTTAAAAAAAAATGCTCACAATGTATTAAAAGAACTCTTCAACATGTATTTGGAAAATGTTTGTCGTGTACTTGAGAATTGTTAAACCTCTATCTGAAAACTGTTCGAAGTTATTAAAAACTGTTCAATGTGCGTTTAAAAAAGAAACACACGTTCACCATATATTTAATAAAATTATCATAGAGCATTAAAAAATGTGTATAGCATATTCAAAAATAGTTCACCATCTATTCAAAGATATTTCCCATCTATTAAAATTATTCATCATAAATTTTAAAATACGGTGAGCATTTTTGAATATTTTTGAAAATTCTCGTATTTTTGAAATACACAATGAACTTCTTAATGATACACAATGAGCATGTATGAAGAAACAATGATCATTTTTTAAATGCACAATGAATGAGTTTGAAAATAAATCCATGAATATTTTCCTAATACATGATGAACAATACGTGATCTACCCTATTTAAATACACAATGAACATTTCTTTAAATACATGACGAGTATTTTCAAATTTATGCTATAAGCCTTTTTTATACACAACGAACATCTTTAAACAAGCAAGGTCGCCACCTCTAGGCACCGAACACCACAAACATTTCCAAATACATGCAAGATCGCCACCGCTGGCCATTGAACACAACAATCATTTTAAATACACAATGGACATTTTCAAATATATGCAAGGTTGCAACAGCTAGCCACCGAACACAACTTGCGTGCATCGGTGGTGCGCTCCAGGTCGGCATCACACCATACACCTCTAAGGCAATCCGAAACCTAGACAAAATATCTACAGGGGTAACCCACAATACATCAGCCGACGATGTAGTCTACAGTGAGAGTGGAGTGGGAAGGGAGAACACGAGCAACTCTCAATGAGTCGAGAGCGAGATAGGGAGAGTCGAAGAGAAAATATGCAACATTGTATGAGGAGCCAAGATATATATTATCATGAAAAGATATCAATTAAAACTGAGGGCTCTATCAAATATTAATTTTCAACATGTCAGCTTGGGAGTGATGTTAGGTGTTCCTAGTGTAGTATAAATCCTTCCTCGATGAGATCACAACCCGCCATCTACCCCTTGCTACGTATGTTGTCATAAATGTTTCATTGGTTATTGACCAGAGAGGCGTCTCGGTCATGTCTACATCATTCTCGAACCCGTAGGGTCCGCACGCTTAACGTTCGTTGACGATATAGTATTATATGAGTTATGTATGTCGGTGACCGAATGTTATTTGGGGTCCCAGATGAGATCATAGACATAAGGAGGAGCTCCAGAATGGTCCGGAGGTAAAGATTGATATATAGAATGATAGTGTTTGGTCTCCAGAAGGGTTTCAGATGTTTCCGGAAATGTTCTGTTGCGAGAACACTTTGGTTGGGCCAAGGGGTAAAGCCCACAGGGCTTTAGGTCGGTGCAAAAGGAAGTTTTGCGGAGGTTAGGGACCAGACGCCAAGGACCCTGGCATCTGGCCCCGGGCCAGACGCCAAGGACCATGGCGTCTGGGCCAGACGCCGAAGACCGTGGCGTCTGGTGCTGCAATCCGAAAAGGTGTCTTCCTTGCGTTCCAAACCGACTTTAGGGAGGCCTTCTCTCCAAGTAACGACCCCAGGGATCAACATATAAATAGAGGGGCAGGGCTAGCCCCTAGAACACAACACGACTCACCAAGTCGTGTGCCGGCGCCACCTCTTCCTCTAGTTCATCCTCTGCTCTAAACCCGTTATGCTAGGCGAAGCCCTGCGGAAATAGTTTCACCACCACCGTCACCCCGCCGTCGTGCTGCCGGAACTCATCCACTACATCACCCCTCTTGCTAGATCAAGAAGGCGAGGACGTCATCGAGCTGAACGTGTGCTGAACGCGAAGGTGCCGTACGTTCGGTGCTTGATCGGAACGGATCGTGAAGGTACGACTACATCAACCACGTTGATAAATGCTTCCACTTAGTGATCTACAAGGGTATGTAGAATCTCTCCCCCTCTCGTAGCTATGCATCTCCATGGACAGATCTTGCGTGTGTGTATAAATTTTTTGTCTTCCATGCAACGTTTGCCAATAGTGGCATCATGATCCATGTCTATGCGTAGATGATATGCACAAGTAGAACACAAAGGAGTTGTGGGCGGTGATGTTCATATTGCTTACTACTTATGTCTTATTTTGATTCGGCGGTATTGTGGGATGAAGCGGCTCGGACCAACCTTACATGTCCACGTACATGAGACCGGTTCCACCGACTAACATGCAACTTGTTTTGCATAAAGGTGGCTGGTGGGTGTCTGTTTCTCCCACTTTAGTTGAATCTAATTTGACTTTGGCGGTCCTTGTAGAAGGTTAAATAACAACTTGATAATCACCGTTGAGGTTTTGCATAGGTAAGAATGGTTCTTGCTAGTTGCCCGTAGCAGCCACGTAAAACTTGCAACAACAAAGTAGAGGACGCCTAACTTGTTTTTGCTGGGCATGTTGTGATGTGATATGGTCAAGACGTGATATGATATATGTTGATGTATGAGATGATCATGTTTTGTAATAAGTTCACGACTTGCATGTTGATGAGTACGACAACCGACATGAGCCTTAGGGTTGTCTTTAATTATTGTATGACCTGTGTGTCAATCACTTAGCGCCATGTAATTGCTTTACTTTATCGCTATCCGTTAGCAATAGTTGTAGAAGCAATAGTTGGTGAGATGACCCCAATGCTACGATGGAGATCAAGGTGTCGCACCGGTGATGATGGAGGTCATGCCGTTGCTTTGGATATGGAGATCAAAAGCACAAGATGATGATGACCATATCATGTCACATATTTTGATTACATGTGATGTTTATCCTTTATGCATCTTATTTTGCTTAGAATGACGGTAGCATTATAAGATGATCCATTCACTTAATTTCAAGATAAAAGTGTTCTTCTCGAGTATGCATCATTGCTAAATTTTGTCGTTTCGAAGCACCACGTGATGATCGGGTGTGATAGATTCTACGCTCACATATAACGGGTGTAAGCCAGTTTTGCACATGCAAAATACTTGGATTAAACTTGATGAGCCTAGCATGTACAGACATGGTCTCGGAACACTGCAGAACGAAAGGTCGAACATGACTCATATATAGTAGATATGATCAACATGGAGATGTTCACTATTGAAGACTACCCCATCTCACATGATGATCGGACATGGATTAGTTGATTTGGATCATGTATCACTTAGACAACTTGAGGGATGTTGATTTAAGTGGGAGTTCATTAGTAATTTGATTAGTTGAACTAAAATTTATCATGAACTTAGTCCTAATAGTCTTTGCAAATCTATGTTGTTTATCAATGGCCCGTGCTACCGTTCCCTTAACTTTTAATGCATTCCTAGAGAAAGCTAAGTTGAAAGATGATGGTAGCAACTACACAAACTGGGTTCGTAACTTGAGGTTTATCCTCATTGCTGCACAGAAGAATTATGTCCTTGATGCACTGCTAGGTGACAGACCTGCTGCAGGAGCTAATGCAGACGTTATGAACGTCTGGCAGGCTCGATCTGATGACTACTTGATAGTTCAGTGTGCAATGCTTTACGGCTTGGAACTGGGACTTCAAAAGCGTTTTGAACGCCATAGAGCATATGAGATGTTCCAAGAGCTGAAGTTAATATTTCAAGCTAATGCCCGGGTTGAGAGATATGAAGTCTCCAACAAGTTCTTTAGCTATAAAATGGACAAGAACAGTTCTGTCAGTGAACACATACTCAGAATGTCTGGGTACCACAACCACTTGACTCAGCTGGGAATTGATCTTCCAGTTGAGAGTGTTATTGATAGAGTTCTTCAGTCACTGCCACCCAGCTACAAAGGCTTCGTGATGAACTATAATATGCAAAGGATGACAAAAACGATTGCTGAGCTCTTCGCGATACTGAAATTGGCAGAGGTAGAAATCAAGAAAGAGCATCAAGTGTTGATGGTTAACAAGACCACCAGTTTTAAGAAAAAGGGCAAGGGAAAGAAATGTAACTTCAATAAGACTAGCAAGAAAGTTACCACTCCCGTAAAGAAGCCCAAAGCTGGACCCAAGCCTAAAACTGAGTGCTTCTACTGTAAGGAAAATGGTCACTAGAAGCAGAACTGCGCCAAGTACTTGGCAGATAAGGAGGATGGCAAAGTCAATAAAGGTATATTTGATATACATGTTATTGATGTGTTCCTTACTAATGCTCGTAGTAGCGCCTGGGTATTTGATACTGGTTCGGTTTCTCATATTTGTAACTCGAAACAGGAGCTCCGGAATAAATGAAGATTGGCTAAGGATGAGGTGACGATGCACGTTGGAAATGGTTCCAAGGTTGATGTGATCACCGTCGACACACTACCTCTACATCTACCTTCGGGATAAGTTTTAGGCCTCAATAATTGTTATTTGGTGCCAGCGTTGAGTATGAACATTATATCTGGATCTTGTTTATTGCGAAACGGTTATTCATTTAAGTCGGAGAATAATGGTTGTTCTATTTATACGAGTAACATCTTTTATGGTCATGCACCCTTAGTGAATGGTCTATTCTTGTTGAATCTCGATTGTAGTGATACACATATTCATAATATTAATGCCACAAGATGCAAAGTTGATAATGATAGTGCAACATACTTTTCGTACTGTCGTTTAGGTCATATTGGTGTAAAGCGCATGAAGAAACTCCATGCGGATGGACTTTTTGAATCACTTGATTATGAATCATTTGATACTTGTGAACCATGCCTCATGGGTAAGATGACTAAAACTCCGTTCTCCGGAACAATGGGGTGAGCTAGTGACTTATTGGAAATAATACATACCGATGTATGCGGTTCGATGAGTGTTGAAGCACACGGTGGGTATCGTTATTTTCTAACCTTCATAGATGATTTGAGTAGGTATGGGCATATCAACTTGATGAAAAAAAAGTCTGAAACATTTTGAAAGTTTAAAAAATTTCAGAGTGAAGTGGAGAATCATCGTAACAAGAAAATAAACTTTCTACCATCTGATCGCGGAGGTGAATATTTGAGCTACTAGTTTGGCCTTCATTTAAGACAATGTGGAATTGTTTCATAACTGACGCTACCTAAAACACCACAGCGTAATGGTGTGTCCGAACATCGTAACCATACTTTATTAGATATGGTACGTTCTACGATGTCTCTTACCGATTTGCCTCTATCATTCTAGGGCTATGCATCAGAGACAGCCGCATTCATGTTAAATATGACATCTGTAGGATCGAAAGTATGTCTAGAGGGGGGGGGGGGTGATTAGACTACTTGACCAAATAAAAACTTAACCTTTTCCCAATTTTAGTTCTTGGCAGATTTTAGCTATTGTAGGACAAGTCAAGCAATCATCACACAATTCAAGCAAGCATGCAACGAGTATATTGGCAGCGTAAAGTAAAGCATGCAACTTGCAAGAATGTAAAGGGAAGGGTTTGGAGAATTCAAACGCAATTGGAGACACGGATGTTTTTCCCGTGGTTCGGATAGGTGGTGCTATCCTACATCCATGTTGATGGAGACTTCAACCCACAAAGGGTAACGGTTGCGCGAGTCCACGGAGGGCTCCACCCACCAAGGGTAACGGTTGCGCGAGTCCACGGAGGGCTCCACCCACCAAGGGTCCACGAAGAAGCAACCTTGTCTATCCCACCATGGCCATCGCCCACGAAGGACTTGCCTCACTAGCGGTAGATCTTCACGAAGTAGGCGATCTCCTTGCCCTTACAAACTCCTTGGTTCAACTCCACAATCTTTTCGGAGGCTCCCAAGTGACACCTAGCCAATCTAGGAGACACCACTCTCCAAGAAGTAACAAATGGTGTGTAGGTAATGAACTCCTTGCTCTTGTGCTTCAAATGATAGTCTCCCCAACACTCAACTCTCTCTCATAGGATTTGGATTTTGTGGAAAGAAGATTTGAGTGGAAAGCAACTTGGAGAAGGCTAGAGATCAAGATTCATATGATAGGAATGGAATATCTTGGTCTCAACACATGAGTAGGTGGTTCTCTCTCAGAACATATGAGTTGGAATTGTGTATGTGTTCTGATGGCTCTCTCCACGAATGAAGAGGAGGTGGAGGGGTATATATAGCCTCCACACAAAATCCAACCGTTACACACAGTTTCCAATCTCGGTGGGACCGAATCAACAAACTCGGTCGGACCGAAAAGGTAAACCTAGTGACCGTTAGAGATTTTCGGTGGGACTGACATGCAACTCGGTAGGACCGATATGGTTAGGATTTGGGCATAACGTAATCTCGGTGAGACCGATTACACAAACTCGGTGAGACCGATTTTGGTAATTAGCTAACCAGAGAGTTGGTCAGGCAAACTCGGTGGGACCGATTTGCTCTTTCGGTGAGATCGAAAAGTTACAAAAAGGAAACACTGAATTTACATTGCAATCTCGGTGGGACCGATTCGCTCTTTCGGTGAGACCGAAAAGTTACGAAAGGGAAACAGAGAGTTTGCAATCCCATCTCGGTGAGACCGAGATCCCTATCAGTATAACCGAATTGCTAGGGTTTGGCAGTGGCTTATGACAAATGAAACTCGGTGGCGCCGGATAGAAAGAATCGGTAGGACCGAGTTTGGCTTAGGGTTTAGGTCATATGTGGATATGGGAAAGTAGTTGAGGGTTTTGGAGCATATCACTAAGCACATGAAGCAAGAGGCTCATTAAGCAACACCTCATCCCTCCTTGATAGTATTGGCTTTTCCTAAAGACTCAGTGTGATCTTGGATCACTAAAATATAAAATGAAGAGTCTTGAGCTTTTGAGCTTGAGCCAATCCTCTGTCCTTAGCATTTTGAGGGTTCCACTTTCACCATCCATGCCATGCCAATCATTGAGCTTTCCTGAAATAGTCATCTTGGAATAGCATTAGCTCAATGAGCTATATGTTGTTATGAATTACCAAAACCACCTAGGGATAGTTGCACTTTCAATCTCCCCCTTTTTGATAATTGATGGCAACATATAGATCAAAGCTTCGACAAATGATAATAAGCATGAAATATATCGTCGCTTTGAGAAGTATGTGACAAGTAAGAGCTCCCCCTAAATTTGTGCATATTTAAAATTTGCTTTGGACTGCAAATGCACAAAGAGTTAGAGTCATGGGTTACTCTTCCATGTCACATACATCTTGGTGGAGCGCTTAAAATGATAAGAATGAAATACATGCACTCATCACCAAGAATAGTGAATGATCACATAAGATAGATAAGATGATAATATTAAGCAAATATTAAGTGTAGCTTATGATCAAACACATGATCATCAATGTCTCACAAGCAATGACATAGTATCTCAAGCACTCAAAAGCAAACAAAGTTTGAAAAACCACCAAATAAAGCAAGAGAGAAAAAAGCAACACTCTCTCTCTCTCAGCCTATGATCTATACATTTTTCTCCCCCTTTGGCAACAAGTTACCAAAAAGTTCCTAGAAAATGCATAGTGCTAGATCGACGCTCAGGCTTGATCTTCTGGTGGTGGTGGAGTCCGGAGCACTCCAAGGACGAAGCCTTCTGTAGACGTGGTCGGAGTTGAAGCTGAAGTGGATGCTGGAGCTGGTGGAACTGAAGCTGTAGCAACTGGCACTGCATGTGATCTCTGAGCTCTTGGCACTCTGGCAAATGCATCAGTTGTAGTCTTGCCTCTCCTCTCCTGCATGTCATCCTAAAGTTGTTCCACTGCAGACTGAATCTCTGTTACTTTGACATCCAAGTCATAAAACTTCTGTTCCATGATCCTCTCTAAGCTCTGCTGATTCTGAGTGAGGGTGGCCAGTCCTTGCTCAATCCTCAGTGTGGATGCAATCAAGTAACCAAGCTGCTCTTGTTTGGTTTTTAAGAAATACTCAGATGGCTCCTCTTGAGTTGGCATCTTGGCAGCTTTCTCCTTCCTTGCCTTCTCCTTCTTTGCTTGTGCTTGAACTGATGATGGTTCATTCTCATTCATGACAACTTGATTATCTTCAAAATCTGGACGGATGGGCAGGTGTTCCTTGTCCAATAAGTATATGTCCGTGCCCATCTTGGAGTTGATGAGCTCCCGAATCTGTGGGGCATATCCACAGCTCCTCTTCTAGTCTGCTGCTGTCCTCTTGATTGTCTCTACCATGAGGCTCATCACCTTGAACTTCTGTGGCACATAAAATATATGAAGCAAATTTATTGCATGGCCTCTGATCACCTTGTGATCTCCAGACTTGGGCAACAAGGTGTGCCTCAAAATCCAATTAATAGTTGGCAGCCCTGACAGAAGATAATGCACTGAGCCAAATTTGAAAGTTTCAAGAGCTTCATTTGGAATCTCCTTGTACATATTGGACATAGAGTTGTGGTCCATCTTCTTCTTGGCATAGATATCCAAGTCATCCTCATGCTCCTCTGGGGCATTGATCAGCTGAGCCCATTCAGCAACTGTAGATTGGTACCTCGTACCTTCAGACATCCATGTGATCTTTCCATCTGGGTAGAAATGTGCCGTGGAGTAGAATTGCATAATAAGTTCCTCGTTCCACTTTGTGAGCTTCTGCCCAACAAAGTCTGCTACTCCACAAGCATTGAAGCTGTCTTGCACTCCAGGATAGTGCTCTTCATTGTCCTTGATGTATTGCCAGTCAACCCATCTCATATCACAGACTATTGGCTTCTTATCAAGCAGCACTGTCTCATAGAAATCTTGCTGTTCCTTGGTGTGAAACCTGTAATCCACAGCAGTTCTTCTCCTTGAAGCATACGAGTCTGCTTCTCTCCACTTCCTCAGCCCTGAGTCTCTCCTGAGCTTCATGTCCTCAGCCACAGGATGAGCATCACTATGGTCTGGGATCTTGGGCTTGAGCTTTCTGAGCACTTGACCTTCTTCTTCTTCTTCAGCAATGTCAGGCACCGGGGCCTTGTTCTTTTCAGCTGCAGGTATGCTCCTTGTATTTCTCTTTGCTGCAGACTTGGGCTTGGAGGCAGCTTTGGGTGCTTCTTTGGGCTTAGATGTGGCAGCCCCTGATCTTATAGCATCACCCATAAGCTTAGGTGCCTTAGGTGCTGGTGCAGCAACCTCTTCTTCTTCCTCTTCTTCCATGATGGAAACCTTTCCAAGCACTCTGGCTACGATCTTCTTGACCCTTTCCTTCCTTTTCTTGCCTTCAGTAGCAACTGGCTCTATGGGAGTGGGCTTCTCAGAAATCTTGGTTGAAACTCTGGCCTTTGGCATAGGCTGCCTACCTGCTGGCCTTTTGATCTTTAAGCCTGGCTTTGTGCCCTGTGCTGGCTCAACTCTCTTTGATGTGGCTTCCTCTTCCTCTGCCACATAATCCTCATCCTCAGAATCTCAAGTTCTCTTCTTTCTCTGTCTGGTGGCAGCTTTAGGCAGATTGCTAGGAGTACTTCTGCTGCCATCATCTGAAGAGCTGGAGGGACTAGTGCCCTCACTCATGTGCACTTGCTGTTCTGACACATTCTGGCTGTCACTCTGATCTGACATGATGAACAAGCTGTCTGCTGACCCTGTGAATAGTTTATAGATGAGGTAGAATAGATGAGCATCACAAAATGCAGAGATTTTTGCAAAAGAATAATTCAAAAACTTAGTTTTAGTTTCCCACTGAAAGCATCTCGGATCTACCGATTTTCAAACTCGGTGATACCGAAGCAGTTTTGGAACCTAAACTAGTGAACTTGGTTGGACCGAGTCACAGTTCGGTGGCACCGAGACTGCTAGGGTTTCACAGAGTTCCAAAATCGGTCACACCGATAAGTAATTCTCGGTCAGACCGAGTCTCACTTGTGCAATGGCATAAGCCAAATCGGCGGGACCGAGTTTTTCAACTCGGTGGGTCCGAGATGGTTTCGGCGGAAACCTAAACCTAGAATTTTCGAATCAAACCTAATCTACGAGTGCATTGACTGGATAGGAGTGTTTCAATCGTGGCAAGAATCATGATGATCACAATGTGCTAAGAATCGGATTGGGGAATAGCACAAAGATCGAGTCCATACCCTAGTTCGGCGGAGACTCGCTACGGCGGCAACGGCAAGGTTGAATTCCGTTGACGGTGATGGAGACCAGCGACTGGAGGTGGCTGGCGGCGAGTAGACGATCCGGAGACCACGTTGGCAGAGCAGGCTATCGCGCGGGCGAAGGGGTTCGGAGAAATTTCCAAATTTTTGCCCGTGACTATATATAGCCCGACCCTGTTGGTGTGACCGAGTGGAACAACTCGGTGGCACCGAGATGCAAAACTGTATACAGTTGTTGCAACTCGGTGTGACCGAATGGTTCAAATCGGTTGCACCGAGATTGAAAACCTAGATCAACTTAATGATCTCGGTAGGACCAAAAGTAGGGTATCGGTCAGACCGAGAATCATAAAGAGGTTTTGGAAGTTTAAGTCTATGACGAATCGGGGACTCCGAGCGCTCCTCACACAGAGTGGTTCGAATCTGACTTGATCAAATTTTTTGATGTAGCATGAATAGAGTTTGAGACGAGAAAAGCATAGATAGCTAGAGGAGGTTCTTAGGCATTCTTGTCCATCCACTTGGCAAAAGGAAATAAAACCAAACAATCAAAACAACAAGTGTATGTCCTCGAATGAGTAAAATATGCAACCAGCATGCTCACACAATAAGATGGCAAATGAAATATGTGACAAGGCATGCACAACCAATTCTAGCATCTATCAAGCAATTTTTGATGACAAGGTCATCTATATATGAGTATATTGACTTAGGAGTCAAGTGAGAACACTTGATCATAGGTCATACTCATCGTTTAAGCTCAAGTGGGGTTACCACTTTTACATAAAGCATTGTTGTGTTCACATCTTTAGAGTTGCTTTAGCTCAAGTCTTAGAGTAAAGCTCCCCCTAGATGTGATATCCCCCCTTAGAGGGATGAACTAACCTCGGGTTTTATCGATGATGAATTCATGTAGATGTTGAAGATGTGGATGCTCAATGTTGATGTAGATCACTTGGAGCTATCGATTTGAGTGAATTGCACTTTCAATACCTACATGGGTTAGTCCCACAAGGAACAAACAAGGATATCCATAGACATAGAGTGATGCACACACAAGATGATGTCCATGAAAACTTTTAGGTTACCTTGTCCCTTGTCTTACCAACAAGAGGGTTTGTGACTCCTTGAACTAGTGCAAGATGTGGAAGTTGATTGCACTTGTTCTTGCCAAAATGATAGGAGTGAAGTATGTTGGCGGAGTCACCCTCAAGAACTCTCTAGTTCTTCTTCTTTTGGATCCACACCATCTTGATGGGAATCCTTGGAGTTGTAGTCGTACTTGATGAAGTGGAACTTGAAGTAGTCTTGGGAATCCACTTGACTAAGGTCTTAGGAGCTTCTTCAAATGCATCAATTTCCTCTTGAAGCTTGTCCTTGCCTTTTTGCTTGTAGTCTTGTGGTGGAAGATCATCTTGAGCTTGTGTCCCCTTGAAAGAAGTATCATACTTCTCTTGTTGAGGAACAAACTTTGTCTTGGGGTATTGATCTTCTTCCCACTCAACTCCATTGGCATTGAACTTTCGTTCAAAACCAACACCTTGATTCTTCCGATGCATTCCTTGCTTGCGCACAATTTCCTCGACTTGCTTACTCCCGGCAAGGCTTTTGTATACTCCTTTCTCTATAATCCCCTTCAATAAGCTATTTTCTTGCTCAAGTGTAACTTGGCTAAGAGAATCATTAGTGGAATCAAGAGAACTACTAGAAGCAACAATATTGGATTTAGCATGATCATTGCTACTACTAGAGGAAGAATCTTTCTTGTTCTTATTACTAGACTTGACTTGAGGCATGTAAGTGGATAAAAGTAAACGCTTTGCAATGTGAGAGGAACTTTTCTTGCGGAGATCATAATTGATTGCTTTTAAGAACTCATGCCCTTGCTCAAGATTAAGCTTTTCAAAGCGTAATTTCTCATGAGCTCTTAAAAAGTTCTCGATGATCTTCGAAGATAGTTTCATGAGCTAACTTAAGAGTGTTTAGTTCTTTAGTTAGAGCCTCAATCTTCTCCTTATCATTGTCATTCGTTTTATCTTGATTAGCATGATTAATTGACGTTTCATCATAGTATTCATCACTAGAGTTGTCAACAAGCAAATCATCACCTAACAAGTCATCTTCATCACTATTGAAATCAACATACTCGGGGTGTGTTACCTTAGGACCTTTGGCCATGAAGCATCTTCCAATTCCTTCATTTGGTGAGTCAAATATGTCGTAGGAGTTGGTTGACACAAGTGCTAGACCGGCAACACCTTCATCTTGAGTATCTTCGGAGTCGGAGTGATAACTTCTCTCGGAGTGGCTGTCGGAGTCGGAGCCGGATACCCATTCACCAACATGAGCTTGATGTCTTCGTCTTGTGTAGCTCCTTGATGATTTTTCCTTCCTTTCCGAATCCTTGATTCTCCGTGAGTATCATCGTTCATAATGATCATCTCTACTCCTCCTCTCTCTTGGTGGTGATTCTTTGCTTCTTCTTCTTGGAGAATCTTTCTCTTCTCTTGTAGGGAGCCGTACACTCATTGGAATAGTGTCCGGGTCTTCCACAACTGTAGCAGTTTCGCTCTCGACTAGAAGATCTTTTGTCATTGTAGGACCTTGACTTGAAGCTTCTATCTTTGCTTCTACTCTTGTAGAACTTGTTGAAGTTCTTCACCATTAAGCTCAATTCTTCATTGAAGTTTTGTTTCTCACTTGATGATGTAGGGGCTTCACATGAGGCTTTGTAGGCACCACTTGATTTGTTGTGAAGTTCCTCTTTATCCTTAAGTGACATCTCATGAGCAACAATTCTTCCAATCACCTCCGTTGGCTTGAGATCTTTGTAATTGGGCATCATTTGGATCAATGTGCACACGGTATCATATTTTCCATCCAAGGCTCTTAGAATCTTCTTGATGATGAATCTATCGGTCATCTCTTCACTTCCTAAGCCGGCAATCTCATTTGTGATGAGAGCAAGCCTAGAGTACATTTCAGCGACACCTTCACCATCCTTCATTTTGAACTTGTCAAGTTGACTTTGAAGCACATCCAACTTGGATTCCTTGACGGAGTCGGTACCTTCGTGCATATCAATCAAAGTGTCCCAAATTTCCTTTGCATTCTCAAGACGGCTGATTTTGTTGAATTCTTCGGGGCACAATCCGTTGAAGAGAATATCACAAGCTTGAGCATTGTATTGCAACATCTTCAACTCATCCGCGGTAGCTTCACGGTTTGGTTCTTTCCCATCAAAGAAGTCACCTTGCAAACCAACACACACAATAGCCCAAACGGCGGGGTTATGTCCAAGAATATGCATTTTCATTTTATGCTTCCAACTAGCAAAATTAGTACCATCAAAGTAAGGACCTCTACGGTGATAATTTCCCTCGCTAGACGCCATACTCTCCTAGGTTGTGAAACCAAGGCTATGACCACCAAAAGCTATGGAGATCAAAGCAAATGGAGACCAAAGCTCTGATACCACTTGTAGGATCGAAAGTATGTCTAGAGGGGGGTGATTAGACTACTTGACCAAATAAAAACTTAACCTTTTCCCAATTTTAGTTCTTGGCAGATTTTAGCTATTTAGACAAGTCAAGCAATCATCACACAATTCAAGCAAGCATGCAAAGAGTAATTGGCAGCGGAAAGTAAAGCATGCAACTTGCAAGAATGTAAAGGGAAGGGTTTGGAGGATTCAAACGCAATTGGAGACATAGGATGTTTTTCCCGTGGTTCCGATAGTGGTGCTATCGTACATCCACGTTGATGGAGACTTCAACCCACAAAGTAACGGTTGCGCGAGTCCACGGGGCTCCACCCACAAAGGGTAATGGTCAGCCACGGAAGGGTCACCACAAAGGGTGCAAAGAAGCAACTTGTCTATCCCACCATGGCATCGCCCACGAAGGACTTGCCTCACTAGCGGTAGATCTTCACGAAGTAGGCGATCTCCTTGCCCTTACAAAACTCCTGGTTCAACTCCACAATCTTGTCGGAGCTCCCAAGTGACACCTAGCCAATCTAGGAGACACCACTCTCCAAGAAGTAACAAATGGTGTGTAGGATAATGAACTCCTTGCTCTTGTGCTTCAAAATGATAGTCTCCCCAACACTCAACTCTCTCTCATAGGATTTGGATTTTGTGGAAAGAAGATTTTGAGTGGAAAGCAACTTGGGAAGGCTAGAGATCAGATTCATATGGTAGGAATGGAATATCTTGGTCTCAACACATGAGTAGGTGGTTTCTCTTCAGAACATATGAGTTGGAATTGTGTATGTGTTCTGATGGCTCTCTCCACGAATGAAGAGGAGGTGGAGGGGTATATATAGCCTCCACACAAAATCCAACCGTTACACACAGTTTTCCAATCTCGGTGGGACCGAATCAACAAACTCAGTCGGACCGTAAAAGGTAAACCTAGTGACCGTTAGAGATTTTCGGTGCGACTGACATGCAACTCGGTAGGACCGATATGGTTAGGGTTTGGGCATAACGTAATCTCGGTGAGACCGATTACACAAACTCGGTGAGACCGATTTTGGTAATTAGCTAACCAGAGAGTTGGTCAGGCAAACTCGGTGGGACCAATTTGCTCTTTCGGTGAGACCGAAAAGTTACAAAAAGGAAACACTGAATTTACATTGCAATCTCGGTGGGACCGATTCGCTCTTTCGGTGAGACCGAAAAGTTACGAAAGGGAAATAGAGAGTTTGCAATTCCTTCTCGGTGAGACCGAGATCCCTATCGGTAGAACCGAATTGCTAGGGTTTGGCAGTGGCTTATGACAATTGAAAACTCGGTGGCGCGGAATAGAAAGATCGGTAGGACCGAGTTTGGGCTAGGGGTTTAGGTCATATGTGGATAATGGGAAGTAGTGAGGATTTTTGGAGCATATCACTAAGCACATGAAGCAAGAGGCTCAATTAGGCAACACTCATCCTCCTGATAGTATTGGCTTTTTCCTAAAGACTCAATGTGATCTTGATCACTAAATATAAAATGAAGAGTCTTGAGCTTTTGAAGCTTGAGCCAATCCTTGTCTTAGCATTTGAGGGTTTCACTTTCCATCCATGCCAATGCCAATCATTGAGCTTTCCTGAATAATCCAACCTTGGAATAGCATTAGCTCAATGAGCTATATGTTGTTATGAATTACCAAAACCACCTAGGGATAGTTGCACTTTCAACATCGTATAAATCCGTTGAGACGACACCGTATGAACTATGGTTTGGCAAGAAACCTAAGTTGTCATTTTTTATAGTTTTGGGATGCGACACTTATGTCAAAAGGCTCCAGCCTGATAAGCTCGAACCCAAAGCGGGGAAGTGCGTCTTCATAGGATACCCTAAAGAAACTATTGGGTATACCTTCTACCACAGATTCGAAGGGAAGATCTTTGTTGCTAAGAATGGGTAATTTATAGAGAAGGAGTTTCTCTCGAAACAAGTGAGTAGGAGGAAAGTAGAACTTGATGAGGTAATTGTACCTTCTCTCGAATTGGAAAGTAGCACATCAGAGAAAACTGTTCCGATGATGCTTGCACCAACAAGAGAAGAATCAAATGATGATCATGAAACTTCAGATCAAGTTACTATTGAACTTCGTAGATCGACCAGAACACGTACCACACCAGAGTGGTACGGTAATCCTATCCTGAAAGTCATGTTGTTAGACAACGACGAACCTACGAACTATGAAGAAGCTATGATTAGCCCAGATTCCGACAAATGGCTTGAGGCCATGAAATCTGAGATAGGATTGAACAAAGTGTGGACTTTGGTGGACTTGCCCGATGATCGGCAAGCCATTGAGAAAGGATCTTCAAGAAGAAGATGGACACTGATGGTAATATCACTATCTACAAAGCTCGACTTGTCGCAAAATGTTTTTGACAAGTTCACGAGGTTGACTATGATGAGACTTTCTCAGCCGTAGCGATGCTTAAGTCTGTCACAATTATGTTAGAAATTGCAGCGTTTTATGATTATGAAATCTAGCAAATGGACATCAAAACTGCATTCCTTAATGGGTTTCTTAAAGATGAGTTGTTTATGATGCAACCAGAAGGTTTTGTCAATCCTAAGGGTGCTAACAAAGTGTGCAAGCTCCAGGGATCCATCTATGGACTGGTGCAAACATCTCGGAGTTGGAATATACGCTTTGATGAGGTGATCAAAGCATTTGGTTTTATACAGACTTATGGTGAAGCCTGTATTTACAAGAAAGTGAGTGGGAGCTCTGTAGCATTTCTGATATTATATGTGGATGGCATATTGTTGATTGAAAATGATATAGAATTTCTGGATAGCATAAAAGTATATTTGAATAAGAATTTTTCAATGAAAGACCTCGGTGAAGATTCTTACATATTGGGCATCAAGATCTATAGGGATAGACCGAGATGCTTAATAGGACTTTCACAAAGCACATACCTTGACAAAGTTCTGAAGAAGTTCAAAATGGACCAGTCAAAGAAAGGGTTCTTGCCTGTGTTGCAAGGTGTGAAATTGAGTCAGACTCAAAGTCCGACCATGGCAGAAAGTAGAGAGAGAACGAAAGTCATTCCCCATGCCTCAGCCATAGGTTCTATAATGTATGCCATGCTGTGTACCAAACCTGATGTGTGCCTTACCAAAAGTTTGGCAGGGAGGTACCAAAGTAATCCAAGATTGGATCACTAGATAGCGGTCAAGAATATCCTGAAGTACCTGAAAATGACCAAGGATATGTTTCTCGTTTATGGAGGTGACGAAGAGCTCGTTGTAAAGGGTTACGTCGATGCTAACTTCGACACAGATCCAGATGATCTAAGTCGCAAACTGGATACATATTTATATTGAATGGTGGAGCTGTCAGTTGTTGCAGTTCTAAGCAGAGCATCATGACGGGATCTACATGTGAAGCGGAGTACGTAGCTGCTTCGGAAGCAGCACATGAAGGAGTCTGGATAAATGAGTTCATATCCGATCTAGGTGTAATACCCAATGCATCGGGTCCAATGACAATCTTTTGTGACAACACTAGAGAAAATGCCATAGCCAAGGAGCCCAGGTTTCACAAGAGAACCAAACACATCAAACGACGCTTCAACTCCATTCGTGAAAAAATCAAGGATGGAGACATAGAAATTTGCAAAGTACATATGGATTTGAATGTGGTAGATCTGTTGACTAAACCTCTTCCACGAGCAAAACATGACTGAGGGAGTCCTGGATTAGGGGGTCTCCGGACAGCCGGACTATCTCCATGGGCCGGACTGTTAGACTATGAAGATACAAGATTGAAGACTTCGTCTCGTGTCCGGATAGGACTCTACTTGGCATGGAAGGCAAGCTAGGCAATACGGATATGGATATCTCCTCCTTTGTAACCGGCCTTGTGTAACCCTAACCCCCTCCGGTGTCTATATAAACCGAAGGGTTTTAGTCCGTAGGACAACAATCACAACATACAATCATACCATAGGCTAGCTTCTAGTGTTTAGCCTCTCTGATCTCGTGGTAGATCTACTCTTGTACTACCCATATCATCAATATTAATCAAGCAGGATGTAGGGTTTTACCTCCATTAAGAGGGCCCGAACCTGGGTAAAACATCGTGTCCCCTGCCTCCTGTTACCATCCGGCCTAGACGCACAGTTCAGGACCCCCTACCCGAGATCCGCCGGTTTTGACACCGACATTGGTGCTTTCATTGAGAGTTCCTCTATGTCGTCGCCGTTAGGCTCGATGGCTCCTACTATCATCGATAGCAATGCGGTCCAGGGTGAGACTTTTCTCCTCGGACAGATTTTCGTATTCGGCGGCTTTGCACTTCGGGCTAATTCGCTTGGCCATCTGGAGCAGATTGAAAGCTACGCCCCTGGCCATCAGGTCAGATTTGGAAGTTTGAACTACATGGCCGACATCCACGGAGACTTGATCTTCGACGGATTCGAGCCACAGCCGGGCGCGCCGCACTGTCACGATGGGTATGACCAAGCTCTACCGCCGAACAGTACCCCAGAGGCTGTGCCCGCATCAGCTCCGACCCTTAGTTCGGAGCCAACTGCGCCAATCAAGGACGGGTGGTTAGACACCGCCTCAGGGGCTGCAGTCTCAACGGCGATCGAGCCGAACACCAGCATAATCCTCTGCGCAGCTCGTGACTCCAAGGTGTCAGACTCTTTTTCTGACTCCGAACCGCCCGCGCCCCTACCAATCGAATCTGATTGGGCGCCGATCATGGAATTCACCGCCGCAGATATCTTTCAGCACTCGCCCTTCGGCGACATTCTGAATTCACTAAGGTCTCTCTCTTTCTCAGGAGAGCCCTGGCCGGATTATGGCCAACAGGATTGGGATGCGGACGATGAAGAAATTCGACGCCCACCCACCACCCACTTCGTAGCCACTGTCGATGATTTAACCGACATGCTCGACTTCGACTCCGAAGACATCGACGGTATGGACGGCGATGTAGGAGATGAACATGAACCAGCACCTATAGGGCACTGGAAAGCCACCTTGTCATATGACATATACATGGTGGATACACCCAACAAAGGCAATGGCGACGAGATAGCGGAGGATGACCCCTCCAAGAAGCAACCCAAGCGCCGACGTCAACGGCGCCGATCTAAGTCCCACCAAAGCAAAAGTGGTGATACCGGCACATGAGATAATAACACTCTGGATAGTGCCGAAGACAACAACAATCCCCTCCAGCAAGATTTAGAGCAGGAGGATGAAGGAGCCAGCTCTCCTGAGAGAGCGGCAGATGGAGAGGAGGAGGATGACAATTACATCCCCCTCCGAAGACGAGGCAAGCCTCGGTGACGATGAATTCATCGTCCTAGAGGATCCCGTCGAACAAGAGCGCTTCAAGCGCCGGCTTATGGCCACGGCAAATAGCCTGAAGAAAAAGCAGCAGCAGCTTCAAGCTGATCAAGATCTGCTGGCTGACAAATGGACTGAAGTCCTCGCGGCCGAGGAATATAAACTCAAGCGCCCCTCCAAGAGTTACCCAAGGCGCAGGTTACTACCCCGACTGGAGGAAGAAGCGTATGATACGGCTGATCGGCCACCTCGTGGCCGCGATAGAGAGGCATTCCAGCCAAAAGCTCAGCCTCCACCCCAACGCCATTCAAATAAAAAGGCATGGGAAGATACGCCAGACCTGCGAGACATATTGGAGGACAAGGCAAAGCATTCAAGATCGATCTACGGATCACGAGGGCGCACCACTCTGCGAGACGACAAACGTCACGCCGGATACAGAAGCAAATCCGGCCGGGCCGAACACAGCGGGCAAGACCCATTTGAGCTGCATCGCGATATAGCCCAATACAGAGGTGCCACACACCCCTTATGCTTCACAGACGAAGTAATGGAACATCAATTCCCAGAAGGTTTCAAACCTGTAAATATTGAATCATACGATGGCACAACAGATCCCGCAGTATGGATTGAGGATTTCCTCGTCCACATCCACATGGCCCGCGGCGATGACTTACACGCCATCAAATACCTCCCACTAAAGCTCAAAGGACCAGCGTGGCATTGGCTTAACAGCTTGCCAACGGACTCCATTAGCTGTTGGGAAGATCTGGAAGCCGCATTTCTCGACAACTTTCAGGGCACTTATGTGCGACCACCAGACACCGATGATTTGAGCCACATAATTCAGCAGCCAGAAGAATCGGCCAGGAAATTCTGGACCCGGTTCCTTACAAAGAAAAATCAAATCGTCGACTATCCGGATGCGGAGGCCTTAGCGGCTTTCAAGCACAACATCCGAGACGAGTGGCTAGCCCGGCACCTTGGTCAGGAAAAGCCGAAATCTATGGCAGCTCTCACGACACTCATGACCCGCTTTTGTGCGGGAGAAGACAGCTGGCTGGCTCGCAGTAATAACATATCAAAGAACCATGGTACCTCAGATACCAAGGACGGCAATAGTAGGTCACGTCGCAACAAGCATAAGCGCCGCATTAACGGCGAAAATACTAAGGATAGGACAGTCAATGCCGGATTCAAAGGCTCTAAACCCGGTCAGCGGAAAAAGCCATTCAAAGAAAGTATGCCGGGTCCATCCAGCTTGGACCGTATACTCGATCGCTCGTGTCAAATACACGGCACCCCAGACAAGCCAGCCAATCACACCAACAGGGATTGTTGGGTGTTCAAGCAGGCCGGCAAGTCAATTGCCGAAAACAAGGACAAGGGGCCGCATAGCGATGACGAGGAGGAGCCCCGGCAGCCGCACACTGGAGGGCAGAAGAGGTTACCCCCGCAAGTGCGAACGGTGAATATGATATACGCAACCCACATCCCCAAGAGGGAGCGGATGCGTGCGCTCAGGGACGTATATGCATTGGAGCCAGTCGCCCCAAAGTTCAACCCTTGGTCCTCCTGTCCAATCACCTTCGATCGCAGGGACCACCCCACTAGTATCCTTCATGGCGGATTCGCCGCACTGGTCTTAGACCCAATTATCAACGGATTTCACCTCACTCGAGTCCTTATGGACGGCGGCAACAGCCTGAACCTGCTTTATCAGGACACAGTGCGCAAAATGGGTATAGACCCCTCAAGGATCAAACCCACAAAAACGACCTTTAAGGGCGTCATTCCAGGTGTAGAGGCCCATTGCACAGGCTCAATTACACTGGAAGTGGTCTTCGGATCCCCGGATAACTTCCGAAGCGAAGAGTTAATCTTCGATATAGTCCCGTTCCGTAGCGGTTATCACGCACTGCTCGGGTGAACCGCATTTGCTAGATTCAATGCGGTACCGCATTATGCATACCTCAAGCTCAAGATGCCAGGACCTCACGGAGTTATTACAGTCAATGGAAACACAGAGCGCTCTCTCCGAACAGAGGAGCACACCGCGACCCTCGCAGCAGAAGCACAAAGCAACCTCTCAAGGCAATCAACCAGTTCGGCGCTTCAAAGCCTGGACACCTTCAAGCACGCTCGGGGCAATCGGCAAATAGACCGCCTGGCACGATCTGAGCTCGCATAGCAAGACGGCCGCCACCCCAATCCCAGCCCAGCGGCGAAACTCGTGCCATGCATACATAATTACGCATTAAAAATACCATGGGCACAGGTGGGGAGGGGGGGCACAACTGCGGCACGCCCCAAAACGTGGCCTAAACCGCACCAGGGGCTTCCCGTTTGGTTATTCTTCTTTTTCTTTCAGGACCTTAATCTCTGGAAAAACTGTCCGGCGGCACTGTTGCCGAACACATGATGTAGCAACCAAGGAGGCAGAGAGCTACGTTATACCACGGAATTCCCAGGTTGATTACAGTAACCAGTGAAATATTCAATTTAATATCATTCCTCAGCTCGCCCTTGGAAGGGACATAGTCCTACTCTTTACTTATCGCACTATCTGTATCATTCTGCTTTAACGCAAATTTTCAATAAACAATGCATGACATTACGACTATTATTGCATTCTTGTTATATATATATATATATATATATATATATATGTGTGTGTTCATTAATGACGCCTTGCAACCGTACACTCTGGTACGGCCAATACACCAGGGGCTTACGTACCCCACAATGCGGTGTGAAAAGTCCAAACACTTTCACAAGTGCGGCACCCCGAACTTATAGCATTATATGCATCAGCTCTGAATCATGTCTTTGGTCAAATGTTGGGTTTGCCCGGCTCCTATGTTTTAGTACCTTACGTTCCGCTCTATCGGCTAAGGTAGAGCTAGGAGAACTACTGCGATTGTGCCCCGGTTCTGCCGGGCTGAGCACCTCAGTAGAGAAAGCTAAAACTGACTGTCATGATAAGGCGAGAGACTGGTCACTGTTCGGCGAGGTTTTTCGAGTCCCTAAAGACTTATGCCGCTTAGGGCGAGGGGCCGTCCCTGTCCGGCTTACAGGCGTGTATCGCGCCCCGAATTCGGCCTTCCGAATACCAGGGGCTTCGCTGTAATTTAAAATTATAGAATTCTATGGCTAAGTGAGAGTGATAAAGCATTATTAGTCCGGTTGCCTTATTCGTTGTGCTAAGCACCTCCCTCGAAGGACCCAAATATGGGAACAAGAGTGCTCAGGTTTATCCCGAACACCCCAGCACTCGTGGCATGGGGGCAGAAGCCGAGGATTAGCCATCTCTCAGATTGGATAAACAGCCAAACAGAAGGTAATATTTTAAATTCAAACAAGCGTTGCATAGCGCATATGAAACATGTTTTCATAAATACAGGATAAAACGAGCGAGTTTACTCAAATATTACATCTTTTGAACACTCATCCGCGATAAGACGGGCACCCGGCAGAACACCCTCGTAGTACATCTCGGGGTGGCGGTGCTCCTTGCCCTCCGGCGGCCCCTCCTTGATCAGCTTCACGGCGTCTAGCTTGACCCACTGCAATTTCACACGGGTGAAAGCCCGGAGTGCACCTTCAATGCAGATGGATCGCTTGACGACCTCCAGCCGTGGGCAGGCATCCACAAGCCGCCTCACCAGGCCGAAGAAGCTGCTCGGAAGGGCGTCGCCAGGCCACAGCCGGACTATAAATCCCTTCATGGCCTGATCGGCCGCCTTATGTAGCTCGACCATCTGCTTCAGCTGGTCGCTCATCGGCACCGGATGTTCGGCCTCAGCATACTGAGACCAGAATAGCTTCTCGTTGAGCTTTCGTCCTCGGCCTGGTAAAATTGTGCGGCATCGGACACACTGCGGGGCAAATCTGCGAATGCTCCTGAAGAGCTCCGGATCCGGGTAAGTAATCGGTAATTAAATTTTACATGCTTGCTTTGCATATAGAAAGCCTTACCCGCCGCTATCTTCTTCATCGTGTCGATCTCTTGGAGGGCCTTTTGGGCTTCGGCCTTGGCACTCTTTGCGCTCTCAAGGGCCGTGGCAAGCTCAGACTCTCGCGTCTTCGAGTCAAGCTCCAACGCCTCGTGCTTTGTCACGAGAGCCTGGAGCTCTTGCTGCACCTCGCCCACCCGAGCCTCGTGCTTCTCTCGCTCGATGCGCTCCTTGGCCGCTGTATCTTCGGCCTTGGCCAGCAGGGTCGCCACCTCGGTCGTGGCCCCTGGCAAACATACAATGATCCTGTCATTTTGCAATCGCGTCCTTTTTTATATATACATTTCTATAGACAGGGTATTACTTACCCTTGTTCTACTCGAGCTGCCTCTTCACAAGGCCGAGCTCTTTCTTGGCCCCCTCGAGGTCCTACTTCAGTACAGCGACCTCCGCAGTCAGTGCGGCGGACGCCAGCAGCGAAGCCTGCATATGCATATTGACACACTTATATTAGACTCCTGCGATATTATTTGATCCTTTGTTCGGCTTTTCTTTGCGAACACCGGACAAAGCATCAGGGGCTACTGTCTATGCGGTAATATTTCTACTACATTTTGAAACACTTACCTCGAAGCCTGTTAGAAGGCTTAGCACAGGCTTCAGTCAGTCCGCTCTTGGCGGACTGAACCTTCTGGACCACCGCACTCATAATAGTGCGGTGCTCTTCGTCAATGGAAGCGCTGCGAAGCGCTCCCAGCAGATTGTCCGGTGCCTCTGGATGGGCAGAGGACACCGGCACAGGCGTCTTGCCCCTCTTGGAAGGAGGCCGCCTGCCCGAGTCCGGAACCACTGGAGGTTCCGGCCGCGGTGTTCGGCTGAGGGCCGAACTCGGAGCCCTCGGGGGCTTTGCTCCCCCTGCTCCCGGAGTCCGGAAGGTCGCTTTGAGGCGCCTCCGGGACTGTCTCCCCTCGACCCAGTGCCTCTTGAGACAACACCTCGGCGTTGTCCGTAGGGCAAGGGGAGGTGGCGGTCGAAGTGGATCGCTATCCATATCCGACGAGCCCAGGGAGTCGTCCAACGAGGATACATCGATACGGGTTCGGGGCGGCCTGCACAATCATAATTCGGCGTTAGGAGAAGCAGTGCGACAAAGGAATGCTATGAGTTACTCTGGTATCTGAATACTTACGACTTCGCCAGGGGCTTGGCCCTGAGCAGCCACTCGTCTTCGCCTTCGGCGGCGGTGGTGGAGTAGTCCGGAAGGAGAGTCCTTCCCTTCTTGGACCCTTCGGCCCCCCAGTAGGGGCGGCCTTCCTTTTCTTTTCTCCCCCGACTGGAGGGGAGCATCTTCATCTTCCTCCTTGTCTTCGAGGGAGGAGTGCGTTGCGGAGTTATCGGACAATGGGTCCGATACCACCTGGCGCCGGGAACTCTTTCGGGTTCCCTTGGCCTTCTTGGTCTTCTCCAACACCTTGTAAGGAGCTGGAGTCAGCATCTCCATCAGGAGAGCGTCCGCAGTGTCTCCGGGCAGAGGGGCCGGACAGTTAATCTGCCCTGACGTCTCCACCCAGTCCTGTCTGAAAGTGCAATCATGCCCTTAATCATATTTTGATGTTGATGACAACATGCATATTGGGACTAATCATGTTTATTGAGTATTTCTCAGGATTATGTCTCAAGGGCTATGTGTGTGTGTGGATCATGACTACGGACATAAAACATATATCACTCAAGAGCAGAGACACAAGACAAAGATAAAAAGCTTCGGCTCCTTGTTTTCGGTTTGCTCTTGAGTGTAGGGATCCCGCACTATTAAGAGGGGATCGATGGATTTCGCGAAAGAACTTGCTCAAAACCACAAAATTCCCTCTCATACCATCTCTAAATTCTTCCTCTAACTTGTGCAAAAATTGTAGTATGTTTCTAAGCTAAAAGGTCCAACTTTCACCGGACGTCCGAAGTCTACGGACGTCCGGCCTCTCTCAACCAACCAGACATCCGACTCTCTCCATCGTCCGGTGAGTCTTCATAGAACTGATATTAGCGGAAGACCAGTCACACCGGATGTTCGGTCACCGGACGTCCGCTCATCTCCGGATATCCGGTGCACTCCAACAGAACTACAATTAACGGATTTCCGACAACATCGGACGTCCGGGCTCCGACGACCGGCGCCTTCCGGATGTCCGCTACCTGTGTTTTTCGGTCAGATTTATACTCCAGCGAGCGGACGACCGGCTGCCCGGCCGGACGTCCGGTCCGATCTGTGTCACCGGTCGTCCGGTACCCACCGGACGTCCGGCAGCTCCTGTGCCTTAAGTGGCCAAACGGCTAGCTTTTCACTACCACTATATATAGCCTTTCTCCCCCCTCGGGATATGTTGACCACTCACTTTGAACAAACCCTAGAACACATTACACTCTCTCTCTCACTCCTCCACACCAAATCTTAGATCCCCAAGGGATTTGAGAGCATTTGAGAGAAGTTGTCCGATCAAGTGATAGATCCACTCCTTCCCCTTCTTTGCACCAAAGGAATTTGTGACTTGAGCAAGTCTTGAGCTTTTCCCCATCGTTCTTGTTACTCTTGGAGGTTGGAGACTCCTAGGCGGTAGGAGTCTTTCGGAGAGGAATCAACCTTTGTGATTACCCCTGGAAAAGTTTGTGAGGGTTTGGAGACCACCCCAAGGTCTACCACTAGTGGTTGAGAAACGCCTTCGTGGTGTTGTCTCAAAGAGAGAACAGGGTGAGCCTTCGTGGCGTTGGTGTGCCTTCGTGGTAACACCCACCTCTCTAAACGGTGACGTAGCTTCCCTCCAAGGAAGTGAACATCGGCTTACATCCTCGTCTCTCGGAGTTGCGGTTATCCCTAACCTTAACTCTCTGCTTGTGGTTACTTGTCTCATATGCACTTACCTAAATCATATTGTGTCAGTCTACTCATTTACTTGTATTACTTGATTATCTTGTTTAACTCTTAGCATCACACTTGCAATTGTTAGGCTCACTTTCATATTCCGCACTATTGCCTAAAATTGCCAAGTAACAATTAAAATTTGTATTTGTACCTATTCACCCCCCCTCTAGGTCCATCTCGATCCTTTCAATTGGTATCAGAGCCTCGTGCTCTATTCTTGTGGCTTAACCGCCCTAGAGCGAGATGAACCCCGATGGGACTCCCTTTGTTGTAGATCCGAAGGATAAAGGCGAGGCTTCTTCTGAAGTCAAGACCTTTACTTCTGAGGATCTAGAACGGGCCCTTGCTAAGCAAAAGGAGGAGCATGATGCTTCTGTAGAGGCCTTGGTCCAAATGAGGATAGCCACATTGTCCACAGTGCTTGCACCACTTTCGGGCGGTGCGGCTTCGGGACCAACTGTGCCTACTCCGTCACTTGGTCAACAACCTCCTAGCAATGAACACTCTAGTGTTCCTTGGATTTATGCAAGACCCCAAGTTGAGAAACCAAAATATAACTCTCAAGGCAAACCTCCTTTACTTGACTCCACTTCTGATTTTGCTTTGTGGAGAGTTGCTATGCAGGATCATCTTCGATTTGGAAACGATGAGATGCTAGAGATCTTGGAGTATGGTTACCATGTGGTTGATCCAAAGAATCCTACACCAAGAGAAATTTATGACAAGAATCTGAATGACACGGCAATCATGTGTATAAGGAGAGGTATGGTTGAAAAGCAAAGGAGACCTTTCATACACATCACAAGTGCCAAGGAATTATGGGAAAGTATTATAAGATCCAGGACCAGTACCTCCACCCTTCGGAGTGCTCAATATGAAATTGCCAAGGGGCAATTGCAAAACTTTTGTATGGAGAAAGGTGAAACTCCAAATAAACTCCTTGAGCGTCTCATGACTCTCACCGCTGATATTGAGTCATGTGAGTGTGACAAGACACAAGATGGATTCAACATGACTAAGCGATTCCTTGTGGACAAGTTGCTCCATGCTCTTGCTCCATATCACCATCAGATGGTATGGAACATAAGACAACACCATGCCTTCAAGGAAATGACTACAGATGACATCATATCCACTTTCCAACTATTTGAAGAGTCAAAGGCAAATTCTACAAAACATCTTGCCATGCATGGCACCCCATCGTCGAAGATCAATCTTGCATTGAAGGCCAAGCATGTATGTGAAGATGAGCAAAGTGAAGAAGAAGATGATGATGATGAAGAATATGGTGATGAGGTTGAATCCGATGAGGGCCCTTCATATGAAGACATGGCTCTCTTTGTCAAGAAGTTTAGTGCGGGAAAATTCAAGGGGAGGTTTCAAAAGAAGAAAGTAAGAAAATGCTACAACTGTGAAGAAACCAACCACTTCTCCAACGAGTGCCCTTATGAGAAGAGAGAAGATAAACCAAGGTTTCCCAAGACCTTTCCCAAGAAGAAGTTGCCAAATCCTTTGAACTCCAAGCTCAAGAAGAGAGATGGGAAAGCAATGGTTGCTCAAGAAGAATCCGATCCTGATGATGTTAGTGGTGTTGCCGGAGTTGCTCAAGATTCTCAAAACACATTGAGGCTAGTCAACAAGAGTGGTGAAGTTGTCACCTACAACTACATGAGGGATTACAAGGGCAACGCTCACAAGTGTCTCATGGCAAAGGCCGTGGTAGAAGATGGAGAGGACCAACACTCTCTTGACAAGGTCAAGGTAACCCCACGATCAAACTCTCATCTTTTCACTCCTCCTACTCCTAGTGATGAGTATCTTGATGCGGAGGATAGGTATGAGGATGATGATATAAATGATCCTATGCTTGCTAAACTAAATAAGTTCATGTGCTCTCTTAAAGAAAAGAAGCTCACTATGTTTCCTATGCTTATGGAGATGGTGAGTAAGCACACCATTTCCATTAAGGAACTCGAAACCCTCGTCACCGAGGAAAAGGAAAAATGTGAAATCCTTGAGCGGAAAGTCCAATATGAGGAAGCACGCAATGATGAACTATGCTTAAAAATTGGTGCAAACATTGATGTTCATACTAGAGATCTTTCCTCCTTGAAAAAGGCTATCGACTCTTGCGAAGAGTTGATGAATGATAAAAGTAAGCTTGTAAAGTCTAATGCTTCTCTCTCTAAGGATTGTGAGCTCCCATCCATGTCCCTCAAGAACAAGGAAGAAGAGCTCACCCTTCTTACAAAGAGTTTTGAGACACTCAAGCTTACTTATCTTGAAACTCTAGCCAAGGCTTACTCTTCTCCTATTATCAATGTTGATGCTTGTACTACTAACTCTAGTAGTGATCTAGCATCTATTCTTGAGGAGAATCGCTTTCTCAAAGCTCAAATCGAGAAAGGGATCATGACATGTGCTCAAGGGCAAAAGAACCTTAATGAGGTGTTGAGCCAACATAGTGAAGTGTTTGCCAAAGAAGGGCTCGGGTTTGACCCAAGCACAAGCAAGAAGAAGACACCCTCTCAAAAGTGCACCATCCCTCTAGAAGAAACTTTTGTACGAGAAGGGTACAAGGAGAAAGGTAAGGTTGTTTGTGGGAAGGCCACAAGGGGCATGCCCACTGTCATCAAGCCAAAAGAGTTCATGCCTCCATCCTATGTTCTTCGTAAGACTAAGGATGGGGAAGTTTGTGCAAAGTTTGTTGGTCCTCGAAATGCATTTCGGTTTTATGCTATTTGGGTCCCTAAGACCCTTGTGACTAACTTGAGAGGTCCCATTGCAAAATGGGTGCCTCTAACCAAGTAATAACTGAAGGAAATATGCCCTAGAGGCAATAATAAAGTTATTATTTATTTCCTTATATCATGATAAATGTCTATTATTCATGCTAGAATTGTATTAACAGGAAACATAATACATGTGTGAATACATAGACAAACAAAGTGTCACTAGTATGCCTCTACTTGACTAGCTCGTTAATCAAATATGGTTATGTTTCCTAACCATGAACAATGAGTTGTTATTTGATTAACGGGATCACATCATTAAGTGAATGATCTGATTGACATGACCCATTCCATTAGCTTAGCACCCGATCGTTTAGTATGTTGCTATTGCTTTCTTTATGACTTATACATGTTCCTATAACTATGAGATTATGCAACTCCCGTTTGCCGGAGGAACACTTTGGGTACTACCAAACGTCACAACGTAACTGGGTGATTATAAAGGAGTACTACAGGTGTCTCCAAAGGTACATGTTGGGTTGGCGTATTTCGAGATTAGGATTTGTCACTTCGATTGTCGGAGAGGTATCTCTGGGCCCTCTCGGTAATGCACATCACTTAAGCCTTGCAAGCATTGCAACTAATAAGTTAGTTGCGGGATGATGTATTACAGAACGAGTAAAGAGACTTGCCGGTAACGAGATTGAACTAGGTATTTGGAATACAGACGATCGAATCTCGGGCAAGTAACATACCGATGACAAAGGGAACAACGTATGTTGTTATGCGGTCTGACCGATAAAGATCTTTGTAGAATATGTTGGAGCCAATATGGGCATCCAGGTCCCGCTATTGGTTATTGACCGGAGACGTGTCTCGGTCATGTCTACATTGTTCTCGAACCCGTAGGGTCCGCACGCTTAAGGTTACGATGACAGTTATATTATGAGTTTATGCATTTTGATGTACCGAAGGTTGTTCGGAGTCCCGGATGTGATCACGGACATGACGAGGAGTCTCCAAATGGTCGAGACATAAAGATTGATATATTGGAAGCCTATGTTTGGATATCGGAAGTGTTCCGGGTGAAATCGGGATTTTACCAGAGTACCGGGAGGTTACCGGAACCCCCCGGGAGCTATATGGGCCTTAGTGGGCTTTAGTGGAAAAAAAGAAGGGGCAGCCCAAGATGGGCCGCGCGCCTCCCTCCTCCCCTAGTCCTATTAGGACAAGGAGAGGTGGCCGCCCCCCCCTCTCTCTTTTCCCCCTCCGCGAATCCTATTCCAACTAGGATTGGGGGGGGGGAATCCTACTCCCAGAGCGAGTAGGACTCTCCTGGTGCGCCCTCCTTGGCCGGCCAGCCTCCCCCCTTAGTCCTTTATATACGGAGGCAGGGGCACCCCAGAGACACACAAGTTGATCCACGTGATCTATTCCTTAGCCGTGTGCGGCGCCCCCAGCCACCATAGTCCTCGATAATATTGTAGCGGTGCTTAGGCGAAGCACTGCAGCAGTAGCACGTCAAGATCGTCACCACGCCGTCGTGCTGACGGAACTCTTCCCCGACACTTTGCTAGATCGGAGTCCGGGGATCGTCATCGAGCTGAACGTGTGCTAGAACTCGGAGGTGCCGTAGTTTCAGTGCTTGATCGGTCGGATCGTGAAGACGTACGACTACATCAACCAAATGCTTCCGTTGTCGATCTACTAGGTATGTAGATCATACTCTCCCCTCTCATTGCTATGCATCACATGATCTTGCGTGTGCGTAGGAAATTTTTTGAAATTACTACGAAACCCAACAATAACTGTGTGTAGGTTGCCTTCTCCGGTGGAGTAAAATGGGTGATTGATAGTGGATGTACCAATCATATGACCGGAGATAGCAAGTTGCTCTACGATTTCATGGAAGCTATTCAACCATTTATGAGCATTATGTTTGGTGGAGGATCAAAAGGACATGTACTCGGTTTGGGTAAGGTGGCTATCACAAATGACATGTCTCTTGCAAATGTCATGCTTGTCCAATCCCTTAAATATCATTTGCTTTCTGTTCGCCAATTGGCCTCTGTTGGTTATGATACACTATTTGGACTAACGGATGTGAAAGTCTTTAAGAGAGATACTCTCGAAGTGGCTTTTGTTGGAGAGTTGGATGGCAACCTTTACACGGTTGATTTCTCGAAAGAGAGCACATTCCATGCCACTTGTCTAATGGCCAAGGCCGACAAGGGGTGGCTATGGCATCGCCGACTAGCCCATGTCGGCATGAGAAATCTTCAAGATCTCTTAAAGGGAAATCACATCCTTGGACTAACAAATGTCTCTTTTGAGAAAGATCGTGTGTGTAGTGCATGCATAGCCGGGAAGCAACATCAATCAAAGCACCCACCCAAGAATATTGTGTCTACTTCAAGGCCTTTGGAGCTTCTTCATGTGGATCTGTTTGGGCCTCCTTCATGGGATAGTCTTGGGTGGGAAAAAGTATGGACTTGTCATTGTGGATGATTACTCAAGATCACATGGGTGTTTTTCCTCAAGTCCAAAGACGAGACGAAGATCACCTTCATTGATTTTGCCAAGCAAGCACAACGCAAGTTTGACAAAGAAATCATGGCAATAAGAAGTGATAATGGTTCCGAGTTCAAGAATTACACCTTGGAAGGATTTCTTAGTGATGAAGGGATTGAGCATCAATATTCAGCTCCATACACTCCCCAACAAAATGGTGTTGCAGAAAGGAAGAACCGCACCCTTGTGGAGATGGCAAGGTCCATGTTGGATGAATACAAGTCGCCACATAGTTTTTGGGCCGAGGCCGTCAACACTGCATGTCATGCTTCAAACCGGCTCTTCCTCCGCACGATATTGGAAAAGACTCCATATGAGCTCCTGACCGGGAACAAGCCAAATGTCAAGTACTTTCGTGTATTTGGGTGTAAATGCTTCATCCTCAACAAAAGAGAGAGGTTAGGAAAATTTCAATCTAAAACCATTGAGGGCATATTTGTTGGTTATGGATCAAACTCTCACGCCTACAGAGTCTACAACAAATCCAATGGATGTGTTGTAGAAACTTGTGACGTGGTGTTTGATGAATTTAATGGCTCCCATGGGGAGCAAGTTGATCTAAGTGATATAGGTGAAGAAGATTCTTCTCAAGATATCTTGACGATGGGTGTTGGTGCACTTCTTCCAATGGAACAAGACCCTCATGATGATGAAGAAGAAGATGAAGGCCTCACACACCATCAAACTACTTCCACACCCATACCACCACAAGCACCTATTACTAAATCAATGCCCTTAGTCCAAGTACAAGATGATGATCAAGTTCCTCTTCATGATAATCATCAAGAACAAGATCATCCTCAAGGGAAAGAATAAGAAAGTGCAATCATTAACAATGAACCTCAACAAATGCAAGAAGAAGAAGAAGATCTTCCACCACACATTAATGATCCATATGTTGAGGACGTGGATGATGGACATGAAGTTGAATCTCACGAAACCTTAACCTCCATCATGCCTCGAGTGGCCGGTCATGTTGATGTTGATAAAATCCTCACCGGCATATCGGAAGGTAGAGTCACTCGTAAACAATTGACAAACTTTTGTGCTCACTTCTCTTTTGTGTCTAGTGTTGAGCCTTTCAAGGTACAAGATGCGTTGATAGACAACGATTGGCTTATTGCTATGCAAGAAGAGTTGAATAGTTTTGAGCGCAATCAAGTGTGGTCATTAGTCAAGAGGCCAACTATGGAACACAATGTCATTGGAACAAAGTGGATTTTCAAGAACAAGCAAGATGAGAATGGCGTAATCATCCGCAACAAGGCAAGGTTAGTGGCACAAGGGTACTCACAAGTTGAAGGTTTGGACTTTGGTGAGACCTTTTCCCCCGTTGCCCGTCTTGAATCCATTCGAATCTTACTTGCTTATGCTGCTTTCAATGGCTTTACATTACATCAAATGGATGTGAAAAGTGCTCTTCTTAACGGTCCTCTACAAGAAGAAGTATATGTATCACAACCACCTGGGTTCGTTGACCCCGATCACAAAGACTATGTGTATAAACTTCATAAGGCTTTGTATGGCCTCAAACAAGCACCTCGTGCTTGGTATGATCATCTTAAGAAGTTTCTACTCGATGATGGTTCTGTGAGAGGGGTGATCGATCCCACTCTTTTTACTAAGAGGGACAAAGGTGATTTGATCTTATGCCAAATCTATGTAGATGACATCATTTTTGGTTCTCCTAATATTCATTTATGCAAGAAGTTTGCGGCATCAATGACCAAGAATTTTGAAATGTCACTCAATGCGGATTTGAAGTTCTTCCTCGGTTTTCAAATTCAACAATTTCAAGAAGGAATTTTCTTGTCTCAAGCCAAATACCTCAAGGATATCCTAGCAAAATTTGGCATGTCTGATGCTAGCCCATGTAAGACCCCCATGCCAACCAAAACTGTACTCACTGAAGACTCAAACGGTATCCCCTTCGACCCATCTAAATACCGCTCTATGATTGGTTCATTGCTTTATCTTTGTGCATCTAGACCAGACATCATGTTTAGTGTATGCATGTGTGCTAGATTTCAAGCTTCCCCTAGGGAAAGACATCATAAGGCGATTAAGCACATTCTTAGATACCTTGTTCACACCCCAAAGTTGGGTCTATGGTACCCCAAGGATGCTAAGTTTGATATCATTGGGTACACGGATGTGGATTGGGCTGGAGACAAAGTGGATCGTAAATCCACCTCCGGTGCATGCCAATTTCTTGGACGCTCCTTGGTAAGTTGGTCCTTGAAGAAGCAAAATTGTGTTGCCCTCTCCACTGCCGAAGCTGAATATATTGCAACCGCCAGTTGTGCAACTCAGTTACTATGGATAAGGCAAACTTTGAAGGATTACGGTATCACCTATAGACATGTGCCTCTTCTATGTGATAATGAAAGTTCCATTAATATTGCTGAGAACCCCAAAGATCATACCCGTACCAAGCACATTGAAATTAGGTACCACTTCCTGAGAGATCATGTGGAGAAGGGTGATATTGACATTGCTCATGTTGGCACAGATATGCAACTTGCAGATATTTTCACCAAGCCATTGGATGAGGCAAGATTCTGCCAACTTAGGCGTGAACTTGGTATCTTGGAGCTTGACAACATTATGTGAAATTTGTACTCATGCATGCATTGTCATAATGTCCTGTCTCTATGTAGGCATATATTTAGGGGGAGACACTCAACTCATGCGTTCTCTCACCCTATGAAATGCATAAAAAGAACAAACACTCTCAAAGCTACCATGTTACTCTAACTATGGTGCTTTCAATGATGGCGTAGTGATTATGGACCCAAAGTTCAAATCTTTGCAGTGTCATGTCACGTATACTCATACATGGTGGCATCAGCCACCGCCTTGTCATTAGAACAACATGTGAGCAGTATGTGTGTTTATTATTGTTGGCTTAGGAAACTCATTGCTTCATCTAGGGTGTCCTTGCATCCTACTACATATGTCACTCATCATCTCTCCATCATTGTCATTAGCACCAACTATGGCACCCTAGTCTTCCTCGAAAAGATATATATATATATATATATATATATATATATATATATATATATATAAACCCACCGGACGTTCGTCAAGACCGGACGTCCGTCAAATCCTTTCTGGTGCTCTTGCACCGGTCGTCCAATCTGCACCGGTCATCCGTAAAAATTTCTCTGGTGCCCTATTGCCGGTCGTCCGCTGTAACCGGACTTCCGTTAAATACTGCTTTGTCTAAACGCGTCGGATGTCCGTTTTTTTGCCGGTTGTCCGCTACTTCTCGTGTCAGGTTGCCCTCTCAGGTCCCGGACATCTGGTTCACACCGGATGTCCGGTACGGTTCTCGCCCGCCTATATATATACTCGGGCGTGTGGTCCGGTCAGTTCTAAAACCTAACTCCTCTCGCCGCCGCCGCCACACTCTCTCCTTGCCGCGTTCACGGGCTGGACCCCTCGCCGCCAGGACCCTGTTTCTGCCCTTCCGGCCTTCGTCGCGCCTCCGACTTGGTGCGGTGAGCGTGGATCGACCGGACCTTTAGATCCGGTCAACACGACCGCTCTTCTCTCGACCCGGCCGGTTTTGGGGGAAACCTCTTCTCGACCTCCCGAGCAATGCCACGGACAAAGCGCTTTGCTCGAAAGCAGGTCACCGCTGGAGGCTCTCGTCCGTCTCGTCGTGGTGGGTCCGATGATTCACAGGAGCGCGCTCGTCCTCGGAAGCATGCCGCTCACCCTCGTAGCTCCACTAGCGCCTCTTCGATGGAAGAATCCGACTACGAGGATGAATTGGAAGAAATTGAGGAACCCACTTATGTTGCTGTTCGCACCACTGCACCCAAGCCTGGAACTCGTCGGCCCACATTCAAGCCTCCTCCTCCTCCGGTTCAACCTCCAGGTGCTGCCTGTCGCATCTCTCTTGAACCTCCACTCCCTCACGGCCGCATCATTAAATGGTTCAATGAGGTTCCCATCGCTTCTTACCTTAAGCTTCGTCGTGATGTAAATCAATTCACTGTTCTCAGCGATTCACAGGATGCTCGTTTTCGCACAAATGTCCAAGCCGACATTTTCACCACCATAGTCATTCCTAAAGGGTTATCTATCCATATGTGCATCGACTTAGAGCATATCCGCACTCATCCGGAGAAATATCTGGGAGCCATTGAGCTCATTGAGTCCTCCAGTCTTGCTGCACCATTTGAATTCCAGCATGATTTTAACTATGCTGCAATTCATCAATTCTATGCCACTTGTTACTTTGGTCCCGATAAAACTGTCACTTGGATGACCTCCGACACCATGCTCACAGCATCCTATGCTCAATTTGTTGCTGCTCTTGGTTTTCCTGACACAGGGTTCAAAATCCATAAGGATGATCCTAACCATAAGCCCAAGAGCATAGAGGTCTGTGCGGATCTTCTCAAGCCCATAAGTGAAATGTCTAATCAGGAGAAACATAAGGGCCTGAACCAAGTTTCAATTTGGCGCTCACCCTTCTACATCATTTTTTAGTGTGTTATTCACACCATATATCCCAAGATGGGTGACAAGGGGTCATGTAACAGCTACTGCATTGATCTCATGCATCGCCTCTATGAGTCTCCCACGGGGAAGATAAATATCCCTCACTTTCTGTGGCATGAGATCCGGCTGGCTTGTTTTCAACACAAGTGAGCCTTTCCTCATGCCCCCTTCCTCCAGGCATTTATCGAGAGTGTTGCTCCGTTTCCCATTGCCCGCACTCACTTGCACAAATGGTGGGTCATTCCATCTCACATGGCGGAGGATTGGGTTCCCAAGGACTCTTCTACTCCTACTCATCGTACCCCGGCTAGTGTTCCTTCTTCCACCACTCGGTCTACTTCTTCTGGCTCCGCACCTTTTGGTCGCATCTCTCGCTTTCTTGGGAAAGCTCACTCTGCCATGATGAAGATGTTTACCTTTCATTGCTCTCAAAATCACGACGTTGTCACACACTTGGTCACCTCCAAGAATGCTTTGAAGGCTCGTCTGAGAGACTCCGGAGTTTACGATGTGAGTGACGATGAACGTCTTCCTGATGATCCACCTTTTGACTTCGGCTTTCCTTTGGGTCCTGAGTGGGCTGACTTCCTTGACGAGGATGGTGGTAGTGGTGCTCATGATGATGATGACGATGATGCTCTTTGATGTTGTTATGACACCTCCTTTTGGGTATTTGCTGCCAAGGGGGAGTAGGCACTTATTTATGTGATATGAGTAGGCACTTATTTATGTGATATGATGCTATGATCTTATCTTATTATCATGTTATCGAACTCATGCTATGTGGTTAACCTGTTATTGAACTTATGATATGTTTGGACCGACTTATGTTATATGCTATGAGTGATGAATCCTTGTGAAGCCTATTCTAAATCTGATGTTATCTTGATTATCTTGTGTATGAGTTTCGGTTGTGTTGGTATCAAAGTGAGGGGGAACTCTCTTCATGTTTACCTATGAGTTATTGCACATATTGAGGGGGAGCTCCACAACAAACCCTTCGATATTCAATGTTTTTAAATTCTTTCGATATTCAAAGCTTTATTCTAAAAAGTGCATGTATGTTGTCATCAAATACCAAAAAGGGGGAGATTGAAAGTGCAATCATGCCCTTAATCGTATTTTGATGTTGATGACAACATGCATATTGAGACTAATCATGTTTATCGAGTATTTCTCAGGATTATGTCCCAAGGGCTATGTGTGTGTGTGGATCATGACTAAGGACATAACAACATATATCACCCAAGAGCAGAGACACAAGACAAAGATAAAAAGCTTCGGCTCCTTGTTTTCGGTTTTGCTCTTGAGTGTAGGGATCCCGCACTATTAAGAGGGGATCGATGGATTTCGCGAAAGAACTTGCTCAAAACCACAAAATTCC